>NC_092767.1:79536126-79691126 GCF_047496795.1 Chiloscyllium punctatum | reverse complement strand
ATGGGTTCATAGTCATCAGTTGATCCTTAATTCCAGATATTTTTTGCTGAATTGAAATTCCGTCATCTGCCATGACATGATTTAAGCCCGGGTCCCCAGAACATTATCTGGGTCTCTGAGTTAATAGTTGAGTGAAAATACCACTTGGCCATTGTCCACCCTTCATGAAAAGCCAATTGGCAGAGTTTAGGATGAATTAGAAGAAGTCCTGGCTTCAATTCAATGCAACAAACTCATTGATAGTACCTCTCATTAACTCAAATGCTGCATTAACAAGCAAGCTAACATTCCTCCCTGTTCACAATACTGTCTGGGCCCTGAGCTCTGACCATTGCTTGCACAGATATGACAAACTGAATGGCCTCCGAATGCACTGTATCAATTCTGTGATTCTGTGGCTGTATCCACCTTTTCACTCCCTCTCTCTCTCTCTCTCTTTCTGAGGCTGCTTCAAGTATAATCCTCTGTCTATTCCTGATGAAGGGCTTTTGCCTGAAACGTCGATTTTCCTGCTCCTCGGATGCCGCCTGACCTGTTGTGCTTTTCCAGCACCACTCTAACCTAGACTCTGGTTTCCAGCATCTGCAGCCCTTGTTTTTACCTAATCCTCTGTCAATCTTGTCTCTGGAATCAGCAGCAAATACATTGGAGGGACACTCAGAAGCAGAGCACACTCCAGGCACATACACACACAGGCACATTCACACACACTCACAAGCACACAGTGATACACACACAGTCAGGTGCAACATTGACACAAACTGATACAGACACACACTCAGGTATACGAACACAGACACATATACACACAGATGCACACACACTAAAACACAAACACAGACACAGAGACACAAACGCAGACACACACACACACAGACATGCACACACAATCTCCTTCCATATGTCCTCATTAAAGCTGGGACACTGCAGCTGAGTTTATGTTGACAGTATTTTTGACTTTCCTCACTTTACACTGTTCCTATTACAGATGCTATGGTTGATTCTCAGTCCTTCAGAGAAGGCACTGTGTTTACACTGCTGGCCTAACAAGGAAGTGAGATTGGTGAGGGGTTAAACGCACACAGCTGGAAACGGGAACAGAGTAAAGACGGTGCCTCAATGCTTCGATTTATTTTTACACCAGAACAGAAAGTAGCTGCAAGGCAATTCCCAATGACAGACTGTGAGGCTGTTCTTGATGTGTGCTTCCGAGATTTGCTTACAGTGGTCTCTGAGGAGTGAACAGAACACCATTCATCACCCTGCTGTTTGCTGCTTCCAGACTGGCCTTAATCATCTGCCTGGGTACAAGATAAGGCCGCAGCCTGGCCCAACATCCCCAATTGCAAAAAAAACCAAACAGTTGCTAGGTAACAGAGACATCATCTGAACAAGTAGCCAACTTGGCCCTTCCCTCCCATTCTGCTGCAATGCCAGTCGCTACCAGCTTGTATTTTACTGCCACCACCTCCAGAGACTCACTGATGATGTTACCTAGTTTGGTGATGAAATGTCTGAAAAAAAACCTTACAGCTCAGCGAGCAAACCTACATCCAGAAGTCTCTCCTTTCTCTAATGGGGCAAAAGACCTATTAGTTCACAGACTACAGGAACAACCACGAGATAGTCCGAATGAGATGAGACTACTGTCTTAAACAAATTGCAGATGATTACAGGACAGCATCAGAGATAAGTTACATTATTAAGTTAGACATTGTTACGAAGTTATTGGGACCCTACTGCCCTCCCACTTAATGCACTACCCTCTACCAAACAGGCACTCTCCCGTCTAGAGTCATAGAGTCATACAACACAGGGTGGGGAGAAACAGACCCTTCAGCCCAACACGTCCATGCCAACGTTTCCTAAATTGAACTAGTCTCATTTGCCAGCACTTGACCCATATCCCTCCAAACCTTTCCCTTTCATGTACTTACTCAAATGTCTTTCCAATATTGTAATTGTTCCAGCCTCCACCACTTCCTCTGGCAGCTCATTCCACACACACACACCACCCTCTGTGTGAAAAAGTTGCCCCTCAGGTACCTTTTGAATCTTTTCCCTCTCACCCTAAACCTATACCCTCTAGTTTTAGATTCTGGCATTCTAAGGCAAAGACCTTGTCTACCTACCTTATCCATGCCCCTCATAATTTTATAAACCTCTACAAGGTCAGCCCTCAGCCTCCTGCGCTCCAGGGGAAGATATCCCAGCCTACCCAGCTTCTCCTTCTAACTCAAGCCCTCCAGTCTCGGTAACATCCTGGTAAATCATTTTTGCACTCTTTACAGTTTAATGACATCCTTCCTATAGCAGAGCAACCAGAATTGTAAGCAGTACTCCGATTGTGGCCTCACCAATATCCTGTACTGCGTCTACTTACCCGGCACCCTCTTTACTTGACATCTTATACCCTACCAAGTCAGTGTGGTCAAGCACAGGTAGGTGGGTCTAGTTTATGGTCAGCATGGGGATTATGGTCAGCATGGACTGGTTGGACCAAAGGGTCTGTTTCCATGCTGTATGACCCTATGACTCCATAATGCAGAGACTAGAACAGCACACAGTACTCCAGCTACAGCCTAACCAAAGTTCTGAACAGCTCGAGCATAACCACGCAGCTGTTACAATCCATATATTGACCGATAATGGCAAGTATGCAATATACTTTCTTAACAACCCTATTAATCTGCCCTGCCACTTTCAGGATCTGGAATAGCATCCCAGAATTCCCCTGTTACTCTGAGCTTCCTAGTGCTCTCCCACTCATTGAGTATTCCCTTAAAAACTGAGAGAGCTGTGGATGCTGTAAATTAGAAATAAAAACAAGAATTGCTGGAAAAGCTCAGTAGGTCTGGCAGCATCTGGAGAGAGAAATCAGGGCTTGTTCCAAGGATGGGTCACTCGACCTGGAACATTAACTCTGATCGCTCTCCACAGATGCTGCCAGACTTGCTGATCCTCTCCAGCAACTTCTGTTTCTTTTACTGACGACTCCCTTGTCTCATTCCTTCTTCTAAAGTACATCACTGGGTCGCTTCAATATTATTAAAATGGACGTTGATTGAGTCATGTTAGGCCGGGGTTACTGGGGGGGGGCGGGGGCAGGGTGGGGGGGAAGGAGATGGCGAGAGCAATAGACATGAATATGGAATTTGAACAGATCGGCCATGATCTTATTGAATGGTGGAGCAGGTTCAAGAGGCTGAATTGCTTCCATTTCTCTGCTCAGATGGTTCATGCCTGGCTAGCTCAGTCGGTCGAGTATGAGACTCTTAATCTCAGGGTCATGAGTTCGAGCCCCATGTTGAGCAATGTGTTCCGTTTGGAAGGGCTCCTGCCTGAAACGTTGATGTTCCTGCTCCTCGGATGCTGCCTGACCTGCTGTGCTTTTCCAGCACCACTCTGATCTAAACTCTGATGGTTCATGGTCCAGTTCTGTGGGTCTCAACCTTCCAGTGAACACAGGACGATAAAGGAAAAGGTTTTATCTCACTGAGTTTTAGGTTCGCCAATCTAAAGTAACCCACTTCATTATGGAACTGCCCTCAAACCTTTTACCTGAGACCTTAGACAAGATTTAGGATGCATAGGATGGGGAAGGAAATGGCAGGGCATGGGCACAATAGAAATGTGGAGAGCTTAGTCAAGGAACAGCTACTACGTGTCCTTGATAAGTAATGCAACTGTTAGGCAGGGAGGAAGTTATCAAGCGCAGGAGCCGTGGTTTACTAAGGAAGGTGAATCTCTTGTCAAGAGGAAGGAGAAGTTAGGATAAGATGTGAAGGCTCAGTTAGGGTGATTGGGAGTTACAAGGTAGCCGGGAAAGACCTAAAGAGAGAGCTAAGATGAGCGAGGAGGGTACATGAGACGTTGTTGGCGGATAGGATCAGGGAAACTCTAAAGCTTTCTATAGGTATATCAGGGATAAAAGAATGACTAGAGAAAGATTAGGGTCAATTAAGGACAGTAATGGGAAGTTGTGCGTGGAGTCAGAGGAGATAGGAGAAGTGCGAAGTAAATATTTGTTGTCAGTATTCACACTGTAAAAAGACAATGGGTTTGAGGAGAATATGGAGAAACAGGGGATTGAGATTCACAAGGAAGAGGTATTAGCAATTCTGGAGAGTGTAAAAATAGACAACTCCCCTGGACTAGATGGGATTTATCCTGGGATTCTCTGGAAAGCCAGGGAGGAGATTGTTGAGCCTTTGGTTTTGATCTTTATGTTGTCATTGTCTACAGGAATAGTGTCAGAAGACTGGAGGATAGCAAATGTTGTACCCTTGTTCAAGAAGGGGAGTAGAGACAACCCTGGGTAATTATAGCCCAGTGAGCCTTACTTCAGTTATGGGTAAAGTGTTGGAAAAGGATTTATAATCATCACAATAGGAATAAGTTGTTTAGGGATAGTCAACACAGTTTTGTGAAGGGTAGGTCATGCTTCACTAACCTCACTAAATTCCCCACGGTAGACTATTGCAGAAAAAAAACAGAGGCATGGGATTGAGGATGACTTAGCGGTTTGGATCAGAAATTGGCAGCTGAAAGAAGACAGAGGGTGGTGGTTAATGGGAAATGTTCATTCTGAAATTCAGTTACAAAGATCTGTTTTGGGTCCACTGCTGTTTATCATTTTTATAAATGACCTGGATGAGGGCATAGAAGGATAGGTTAGCAAATTTGTGGATGACACTATGGTCGGTGGAGTTGTGGATAGTCCAAAGGATGTTGTAGGTTACAGAGGGATATTGATACGCTGCAGAGCTGGGCTGAGAGGTGGTAAGTGGAGTTAAGGTAGTAAAGTATGAGGTTATTCACTTTGGAAGGATTAACAGGAATGCAGAGTACTGGGATAATGGTAAGGTTCTTGGTAGTGTGGATGAGCAGAGAGATCTCGGTGTCCATGTACATAGATCCCTGAAAGTTGCCACCCAGGTTGACAGGGTTGTTAAGAAGGCATACAGTGTGTTAGCTTTTATTGGTAGAGGGATTGAGTTTCGGAACCACGAGATCATGCTGCAGCTGTACAAAACTCTGGTGCGGCCACACTTGGGGTATTGCATACAGTTCTGGTCACCGCATTATAGGAAGGGTGTGGAAGCTTTGGAAAAGGTTCAGAGGAGAGTTAGTGGGATGTTGCCTGGTATGGACGGAAGGTCTTATGAGGAAAGGCTGAGAAACTTGAGGTAAAAACAATAACTGCAGATGCTGAAAACCAAATACTGGATTAGTGGTGCTGGAAGAGCACAGCAGTTCAGGCAGCATCCAACGAGCAGCGAAATCGACATTTCGGGCAAAAGCCCATTTTATTCCTGATGAAGGGCTTTTGCCCAAAACGTCGATTTCGCTGCTCGTTGGATGCTGCCTGAACTGCTGTGCTCTTCCAGCACCACTAATCCAGTATGAGAAACTTGATGCTGAGGGACTTGAGGCTGTTTTCATTGGAGAGAAGAAGGTGACTTAATTGAGACGTATAACATAATCAGAGGGTTCGATAGTGAGAGCCTTTTTCCTCGGATGGTGATGTCTAGCACAAGGGGACATAGCTTTAAATTGTGGGGTGATAGATACAGGACAGATGTCAGAGGTAGTTTCTTTACTCAGAGAGTAGTAGAGGCACTGAACATACTGTCTGCAACAGTAGTAGACTCGCCAACTTTAAGGGCATTTAAATAGTCATTGGATAAACATATGGATGAGGATGGAATAGTGAAGGATAGATGGGCTTCAGATCGGTTCCACAGGTCGGCACAACATTGAAGGCTGAAGGGCCTCTACTGCACTGTAATGTTCTATGTTCTATATTCTACCTCCTGTAAAACTGGAGACCCAATTACCATATCGTGTTGGTCAAACATCTCGAAATGACCTAGGAACATAGGAACAGGAGTAGGCCATTCAGCCCCTCAATCTTGTTCTGCCATTCAATGGGATTATGGCTGATCTGTGGCCTAACTCCATATCCCTGACTTTGGCCCATATCTCTTAATACTTTTGCTTCACAAAAACTTATCTCTCTCAGATTTAAAATTAACAACTGATCCAGCATCCACTGCCAATTGTGGAAGAAGAGTTCCAAATCTCTCCCAACCTTTGCGTGAGGGAGTGCCGCACTGTCGGAGGGTCAGTACTGAGGGTGTGTTGTACTGTCGGACCCTCCAAAAGTGTGGAACTCCCTCAGCCCTGACCCTCCGACAGTGCAGCACACCCTCAGTATTGACCCTCCGACAGTGCGGCACTCCCTTAGTACTGACCCTCTGACAGAGCAGCACTCCCTCAGCACTGACCTTCTGAAAGTGTGACACTCCCTCAGCACTGACCCTCCGATAGTGCGGCACTCCCTCAGCACTGACCCTCTGACAGTGCTGCGCTCCCTCAGCACTGACCCTGCAACAGTGCCGCACTCCCTCAGCACTGACCCTCTGACAATGCAGCACACCCTCAGCACTGACCCTCCGATAGCGCAGCACTCCCTCAGCACTGACCCTCCGACAGTGTGGCACTCCCCCAGCACTGACCCTCCAACAAAGCAGAGCTCCCTCAGCACTGACCCTGACATTGCGGCACTCCCTCAGCACTGACCCTCCAATCGTGTGGCACTCCCCCAGCACTGACCCTCCGACAGTGTGGCATTCCCTCAGCACTGACCATCTGACAGTGTGGCACTCCCTCAGCACTGACCCTCTGAGAGTGCGGCACTCCCTCAGCACTGACCATCCGACAGTGTGGCACTCCCTCAGCACTGACCCTCCGACAGTGCGGCAGTCCTTCAGCACTGACCCTCTGACAGTGCAGCACTCCCTCAGCACTGACCCTCCGACAGTGTGGCACTCCCCCAGCACTGACCCTCCAACAAAGCAGAGCTCCCTCAGCACTGACCCTGACATTGTGGCACTCCCTCAGCACTGACCCTCCAATCGTGTGGCACTCCCCCAGCACTGACCCTCCAGCAGTGCAGCACTCCCTCAGCACTGACCCTCTGACAGTGCGGCACTCCCTCAGTACTGACCCTCCGACAGTGCGGCACTCCATCAGTACTGACCCTCTGACAGTGTGGCACTCCCTCAGCACTGACCTTCTGACAGTCCGGCACTCCCTCAGCACTGACCCTGCAATCGTGTGGCGCTCCCTCAGCACTGACCCTCCAACACTGTGGCACCCTCTCAGCACTGACCCTCCGACAGTGTGGCATTCCCTCAGCACTGACCATCTGACAGTGTGGCACTCCCTCAGCACTGACCCTCCGACAGTGCGGCACTCCCTCAGCACTGACCATCCGACAGTGTGGCACTCCCTCAGCACTGACCCTCCGACAGTGCGGCACTCCTTCAGCACTGACCCTCTGACAGTGCAGCACTCCCTCAGCACTGACCCTCTGAGAGTGCGGCACTCCCTCAGCACTGACCCTCTGACAGTGCAGCACTCCCTCAGCACTGACCATCCGACAGTGTGGCACTCCCTCAGCACTGACCCTGCAACAGTGCGGCACTCCCTCAACACTAACCCGCCGATAGCGCAGCACCCTCTCAACACTGACCCTACGACAGTGCAGCACTCCCTCAGCACTGACCCTCTAACAGAGTGGAGCTCCCTCAGCACTGACCCTCTGACAGTGCGGCACTCACTCAGTACTGACCCTCTGACAGTGCGGCACTCACTCAGTACTGACCCTCTGTCAGTGCAGCACTCCCTCAGCACTGACCCTCCAACAGTGCAGCACTCCCTCAGCACTGACCATCCGACAGTGCAGCACTCCCTCAGCACTGACCCTCCGACAGTGCGGCACTCCCTCAGCACTGATCTTCCGACAGTGCGGCACTCCCTCAGCACTGTGGGTGGCATGGTGACACAGTGGTTAGCACTGCTGCTTCGCAGCACCAGAGACCCGGGTTCAATTCCCGCCTCAGGTGACTCTCTGTGTGGAGTTTGCACGTTCTCCCCGTGTCTGCATGGGTTTCCTCCGAGTGCTTCAGTTTCCTCCCACAACCCAAAAATGTGCACGTTAGGTGAATTGACCATGCTAAATTGCCCGTAGTCTTATGTGAAGGGGTAAATGTAGGGGAATGGGTCTGGGTGGGTTATGCTTCGGCGG
The DNA here is from genome assembly GCF_047496795.1 of Chiloscyllium punctatum. NCBI lineage: Eukaryota > Metazoa > Chordata > Chondrichthyes > Orectolobiformes > Hemiscylliidae > Chiloscyllium > Chiloscyllium punctatum. The sequence goes on along the minus strand of NC_092767.1, from coordinate 79,683,031 downwards.
GTCAGTGTGGACTTGTTGGGCCGAAGGGCCTGTTTCCACACTGTAAGTAATCTAATCACTGATCCTGACAGTGTGGCACTCCCTCAGCACTGATCCTCCAATAGTGCAGCACTCCCTCAGCTCTGACAGTGTGGCCCTCCCTCAGCACTGACTCTCCGACAATGTGACACTCCCTCAGGACTGACCCTCCGACAGTGTGGCACTCCCTCAGGACTGACGTCCTGACAGTGCAGCACTCCCTCAGGACTGACCTCCTGACAGTGCAGCACTCCCTCAGGACTGACCCTCCTGACAGTGTGACACTCCCTCAGGACTGACCCTCCGACAGTGTGGCACTCCCTCAGGACTGACGTCCTGACAGTGCAGCACTCCCTCAGGACTGACCTCCTGACAGTGCAGCACTCCCTCAGGACTGACCTTCTGACAGTGTGGCACTCCCTCAGGACTGACCCTCCGACAGTGTGGCACTGCCTCAGGACTGATCTCCTGACAGTGTGGCACTCCCTCAGGACTGACCCTCTGACAGTGTGGCACTGCCTCAGCACTGAATTGTTTGTCTTGATCTGGCTGGAGAGTCAATTAATCATGTTCTTACCCCAAGGCCAGTATTTCCCTCCCCGAGCTTATTCCTCCCCAACATATGGCCGGGCCTCCTTGTTTAATTGTTAATTCCTCTCTCCTGTGATCACCGTTTAACTTCAATAAGCTGCTTATATCCACATTATCCTGTTTTCCCAGCATGTTAAAGAGCTGTATTTTTCTCCCAATCCTCCTTTGTGCAGTGAAAAACAAGTTTAATTCAGTAATCCCTCCTTCCTAACTTGGCGTTTGACATCAATGGATAATCTCTTTTGCTGCTCTCTAAATCCTGTCTCAATGACTCCAGAACGGTTGAAAGATGTTTCACAGGGTTTCTCTGTGGAGTCTGACAGGGGGTATATGAGCAGGGGGCAAATTGTCAAACTATTGTGCACAGCTATGAGCTGGGAAGGGTCTTACGAGAGGTTGGAGCTGGTAAAACCATATTGCTTTGTGGGATATGTGTATTTGGTTCCAGAAGGGCGGCACGGTGGCACAGTGGTTAGCACTGCTGCCTCACAGCGCCAGAAACCTGGGTTCAATTCCCACCTCAGGTGACTGACTGTGTGGAGTTTGCACATTCTCCCCGTGTCTGCGTGGGTTTCCTCCGGGTGCTCCGGTTTCCTCCCACAGTACAAAGATGTGCAGGGTCAGGTGAATTGGCCATGCTAAATTGCCCCTAGTGTTAGGTTAGGGGTATGGGTGGGTTGCACTTCGGCGGGGCGGTGTGGACTTGTTGGGCCGAAGGGCCTGTTTCCACACTGTAAGTAATCTAATCTAATCTAATTCCAACACCCTCACGCTGGACTGTTCATAATTGATCTATTGCAGATATTTCAATGCAGGTAGGATCAAAAGGCACTTCCAAAAACGTAAAGATCATTTACAAAGATGTTACCTGAAACGTGTTGTTGCTAAACATATTAGGAAAGGCTGGACAGGCTGGTTCTCTATTTCCTTAAAAATTAGACGGATGGGTAACTTCATCAAGGTCTTTAAAACAATGAAAGGTTTTGATAAACTGGACATTCGGAGAATGAGGCTTCCCTACCCAGACCCGAGTCTGTTATTGAGTTATAGAGTCATAGCGATGTACAGCATGGAAACAGACCCTTCGGTCCAACCCCTCCATGCTGACCAGACATCCCAACCCAATCTAGTCCCACCTGCCAGCACCCGGCCCATATCCCTCCAAACCCTTCCTATTCTTATACCCATCTAAATGCCTCTTAAATGTTGCAATTGTACCAGCCTCCACCACTTCCTCTGGCAGCTCATTCCATACACGTACCACCCTCTGTGTGAAAAAGTTGCCCCTTAGGTCCCTTTTAAACCTTTCCCCTCTCACCCTAAACCTATGCCCTCTAGTTCTGGACTCCCCTACTCCTGGGAAAAGACCTTGTCTATTTACCCTATCCATGCTCCTCATAATTTTGTAAACCTCTATAGGGTCACCCCTCAGCCTCTGACATTCCAGGGAAAATAGCACCAACCTTTCCCTATAGTTCAAACACAGCAAATCTGGCAAGATCCTTGTAAATCTTTTCTGCACCCTTTCAAGTTTCACACCATCATTAACGCAGTATTCAGAAGTGGCCTAACCAGCATCCTGTACAGCCACAGTGCAATACTCAATACTCTGACCAATAAAGGAAAGCATACCAAACACCTTCTTCACTATCCTATCTACCTGCGACTCCACTTTCAAGGAGCTATGAACCTGCACTCCAAGGTCTCTGAGTTCACCAATGCTCCCCAGGACCTCACCGTGAAGTGTGAATGTCTTGATAGGAGTACTCTAATCCACCCACTTCTTTGGGTGGAACCTATGCTATAGCAGCTGCCTTTAATCTCTTCCTTTGTTAATGCCTGTCTGCTCTTTCTCCATCACTGAAAAGCTCCATCCCAGGGAGCATCCTGGTGAATCCCCTCTGTGTCCCCTCCGGTACCATCACATCCTTCCTATAGTGTGGGGACCAGAACTGCACACAGTCCTCCAGCTGTGGTCAAACCAAAGTCCCGTACAGCTCCAACATACCTCCTGACTCTTGTACTCAATATCTTGGCTAATAAATTCAAGTATTGGACATTATCCACTTTATCTATCAGTTCACATGCCTTCAAATATCCATCAAGTCCCCATGATCCTCTGCACTTCCAGTGTCCCACCATTTACCGTGTCCTGCTACACCACGTTAGACCTCCCAGAATACACAAGCCCACACTTTTCAGGATTGACTTCCATTTACTGCTGTTCAGATCCCCTGAGGCAAACATCCAGAATACACACTGATTACAAACCAAAACAAACTGCAGATGCTGTAAATCAGAGACTAAAAGAGAAATTGCTGGAAAAGCTCAGCAGGTCTGGCAGCATCTGTGGAGAGGAATCAGAGTTTACGTTCTGGGTCAAGTGACCCTTCCTCAGAAGTGATCTCACAAGTGATGTGTCTCACAGAGAGCCCAGCCTGACACAGCAACATTTACCACTCAGTTGTAGTGGCTTTTCAGCATTAGATTGGCTTAAACGTGCATAAATTTGCAGAACTTTAAACATAAATTATATTCGAAGGAAACAGTTTCCGCAATCATTTGTGCTGGTTTAAACATTCAGCTCGTGAATACAGTCACACCCTCGAATCAAATTAATCCTGGTGAGGTTCTCTAATTGCTTCTGTTTGTGAGCTTCAAGTGGGCTTTCAAGTGAAGTTGGTTCTTCAGACACAAGGGTTGTAAGAGGCACCGCTTAAATGCTTTCAAATTATTTAATTTATTAATAACTAGACTACCTGTTTGTTGCGACTTGATACTGATTTCTCTCTTGGACAGAGCTTGTTAGATGGTCACAGGCTATTGAACAGTGTGAACACTCTTCCCAGAATTGAACACAGTACTCTACGTGTGGCCTCACCAAAGTCTTATAAAGCTGCAACATGACATCCTGACTCTTGCACATTCAATTCCATGATCAATAAACATACGCATACCTTCTACCTTCGTTACCATGTCCACTGTCAGGGAGCTATGGAGCCCAACATCCCTCTGTTCAGGGTCCTGCCGTTGACTGTATCCTTTTCCTTCACATGTTTTCAATAAATTAAAACTCCAGTGATGGCTGACATCCCAAAAAATGTTGATTTTTCTTGTGGTATTTTAATTATATTTCGCTATTAACTGAACAATACTAAATTACAACTCTTAAATGTAAAAGAATGTTTTTAATGCAGATTTCATTTCATTTCATTCTTAAATCAAAGAATCACAGGCATGTTGAGGTGCAGAAGAAATACAATCTCCTACTTTCTGCTCACACCCTCACACCATAATTTCATTGGAAAATATTGCCTGATGATGCTGCTTCTCTCCTGTGCTCAGCAGTTTGTAAATGTCCTCACATGGAACTTCAAACACTAACTTCAATTCAGGAAACCAGTCTGAGTTTCACCTTGATTGTTGGTCAGAGCTGAGGAGGGGAAGACCACAGCTCTTCATAGAAGGTTCCAAATCACTGAAACTGTCACCGAGACAGGGGACGGTTCGCTAATCAACTTCCCAGCTCAGCGAACACACCCACAACCACAGCAACCAGCACCTGAGCTTGAATGCACTGAAGGGATAGCACAAGCCCAGTTTCCTGGCCGATGTTTGTATTCTCCTGGTTTGATTCTACACACTTAGTAACTGGCTATAACTCTGGATCTCAAAACTGCCACAGGCCAACAGACTGGGTAGGAGGGGCAAGAGGCCATTCAGCCCCTTGACCCTGCCTTACCCTTCTAGAATGTCACAGTTGATCTCTTTGTTGTGCTGTACATCTCTATGACTCTGCGACTCTGCGTTGTTAACACAGGTGGAGAGGTCCATGTTGAGGTGGGGACCTGATTGAAGTCTACAAAATCATGAGAGGTATAAATAGGGTGGATCGCAAGAAGTGTTTTCACAGAGTGGGGGACTCAATTACTCAGGGTCACGAGTTCAAAGTGAGAGAAAAGGTTTAGGGAAGATATGTGTGGGAAGTTCTTTACACAGAGGGTGGTGGATACCTGTTACACGTTGCTAGTGCAGGTGGTAGAAGCAGGTACGATAGCGTCATTTAAGATGTATCTAGACATATACATAATGGGCGGGGAGCAGAGGGATACAGATCCTTGGAAAATAGGCGTCAGGTTTAGATCGAGGATCTGGATTGGCACAGGCTTGGAGGGCCGAAGGGCCTGTTCCTGTGCTGTTTGTTCTTTGTGTTTTTGGAGTCTGCTGGCATATCTCACAGCCTGGGATTATATTATACTTTCATGTTGAGTATTTTCCTGTATATTTCGCCCCTGATGTAGGTAGCAGGGTATTCTGATATTAACAGCATCTATCTGCTGGATGGCTGCAAGAGGCTGAGTCTGTGGCCTGACATATCACGGTGATGAAACAGCTCAATTAGTAAAACTCCTTTGTATTTCCCATGTTGAATCCAAGGGAGAGAGTTGGACAAATAACTATAGAGCCACAGAGTCAGAGAGATGTACAGCACGGGAAGAGACCCATCAGACTGACTCATCCATGCTGGCCTGATGTCCTAAATTAATCTGGTCCCATTTGCCAGCATTTGGCCCATCTCCCTCCAAATCCTTCCTATTCATATACCCATCCAGATGCCTTTTCAATGTTGTAATTGCACCAGCCTCCACCACTTCCTCTGGCAGCTCATTCTATACACGTACCACCCTCTGTGTGAAAACGTTGCCCCTTAGGTCTCTTTTATATCTTTCCTCTCTCACCTTAAACCTATGCCCTCTAGTCTGGACTCCCCCACCCCCCAGGGAAACGACCTTGTCTATTTAAATCTTGAAAGCAAGTTCAAGTGCGTGGAGACTACAAAACAGGGACACTCTGATGATGCTTTTTTGGAGAATCAGGGAAACAGAGAATGTAAATGCCACTGCGTCTCAGTGAGCTATCTGCCTCCTTGTTCAGGCCTGAGTCAGGAAGTTTTGTTTACCCTGTCCTGCAACTCCACACTGTGTACACCAGATGGCAGTCTACTCCACACATTAACAACGAATAAGCTTAGTAAGTTCACAAAAACATCCAGACAACATTTCACTGGGGACAACAAGGAATTACTGTCCTCTCTCTCAGTCTGCAACATAAAACTCTCCATCTTCATAAATGTGATGGATAATTGCACCACATTTAGCCTCCAGTTAAATTAAATTGATTTAAAACACAGATTACACCTTCTGCAAAATAGATTTCCAGAATAGTCAATCCATGTAATATTTTGTAAATTCCACTTTGTAAACAGAACCAGTCTGACTCAAGATACAGACAGACTGTAACCTCACACCTTCGATGTCACAGCTGAGATGTCACTTTTTTTTATAAAACCTTAAGTTATCTTGAGAGTGTGACTTATGGGTGGCACAGTGGTTAGCACTGCTGCCTCACAGTGCCATAGACCTGGGTTCAATCCTTGCCTCAGGCAACTGACTGTGTGGAGTTTGCACGTTCTCCACGTGGCTGCGTGGGTTTCCTCCCACAGTCCAAAGATGTGCAGGTCAGGTGAATTGGCCATGGTAAATTGCCTGTAGTGTTAGGTGAAGGGGTAAAAGTCGGGGAATAGGTCTGGGTGAGTTGCGCTTCGATGTGGACTATCTGGGCTGAAGGGCCTGTTTCTACACTGTAAGTAATCTAAGTAAAAGTGGTTCTGGGATTTACATATTAATGAACTGAAACCTGTAACCCATTCTAAAAGATGAAAGACCGAACAGCAATCTAGGATCAATATATCGTTTCAGTTGCATGACAGTGCAATCTTTTGCTATAAATTGTGTCTTATGGTCCTGCTCAACAACCACCTGGTGAAGGAGTGTCGCTCCGAAAGCTAGTGTGCTTCCACTTAAACCTGTTGGACTATAACCTGGTGTTGTGTGATTTTTAACTTTGTCCATCCCAGTCCAACTCCAGCTTCTCCACGTCATACAAAATAGATGTTAGTTCCTTAAATTAAAAATTGGTGAGAGACAGTCACCTTGAAATTCCTCAAACCCACCCACACACTGCCCATCTCCCTCAAACACCACCAATTTCCCTCAATCACTCTCTCCCTCACTCCCTCAATCACTCTCCCTCACTCCTTAATCACTCTCTCCCTTACTCCCTCAATCACTCTCTCCCTTACTCCCTCAATCACTCTCTCCCATCTCACTCAATCACCCTTTCCCTTATTTCCTCAATCACTCTCTCCTTCACACCCTCAATTGTGCTCTCCCATCTCCTTCAATCACTCTCTCCCTCACTCCTTCAATCACTCTCTCCCTCACTCCTTCAATCACTCTCTCCCTCACTCCCTCAAAGACTCTCTTCCTAACTTCCTCAATCACTCTTTCCTTAACTCTCTCTATCACTCACTCCCCACCTCTCTCAATCACTCTCTCCCTCATTCCTTCAACCATTCTCTCCCTCACTCCCTCAATCACCCTCTCCCTAACACTCTCCATCATTCACTCCGTATCTCTCTCAATCCTATCTCTCTCACTACTTTTCTCCTGCCCCTAGTGCTGTTGCTAACATGTATAACCTCAGGAGAATGAGTTGGCTGTGTTGTCTATAGGACAATTACTCTGGTGTGTTTTGGACTGACTGAAGGGAAGCACAAGGTGCTATGTTGCTGCAGTATATATTGAGTTGCTGGTATTTATTACATAAAGTGAACGTTGTGTCTGTGACAGCAAGGAAGGGTTCAATCTTTGCCTGATCTTCCTGAGTGAAGCCAACAGATGGAGGTATATTACAGGTTATTGAGCAGGACTCTCTCTCTCTCTCTCTCTCTCTGGGAACCAGGCTCAGTGTTTTAGCTGCTCAGAGTGTGGGGGGTCAGGGGGGTGGAGGGGTCTTTGAAGCTGTGGACTCCCTGAACTGCATCCCTCCCTCATCCCTTTCAAGGGTAGTTATAAACCCCACCCCACTGCAAGGTAAGGGCGACACATATCCTTCCCTCGGTTGAACCAGGTGGGTTTATCTTTGACAGAATGAAACAAAATTAAAATAATACTGATGCTGGAAATCAGAAACAAAAATCAGAAAGTGTTGGAGAAACTCAGCAGCTCAGGCAGTCTCTGTGCAGAGAGAAAGCAGATTCAGTGTTTCAAGTCTGACATGATACATTTTTGTGGAGCTCCTGAGTCAGTAACAGCAGGTATTTTTGTTACTGAGGGTGGATTATCATTCTATCAGGTTTTTTTTACAATTTAACCTCCAGCAGCAGCCTCAATAGTGCGATTGCACTGATCCTGTGGGTTAACTTGCCCAGTGACATGAGCACGGCACCTCTGTCTCCATCTCAGAATTCATCAGAAATAATCTAAATCTGGAGTAAATATTCATCCGACCCCATCGTGACCTCGCACACCAACTACCTCATCTCCAGAACCTCAGCTGACAATACCCCCCTGTGGCCCCTTCCCTCCTCCCCATTCTCTCTCACCCCCCTCCCAAACCCCCCATTACCCTCACCTCCTCCCCCACCCCCATTCTCTCTCACCCCCCTCCCAAACCCCCCATTACCCTCACCTCCTCCCCCACCCCCATTCTCTCTCACCCCCCTCCCAAACCCCCCATTACCCTCACCTCCTCCCCCACCCCCATTCTCTCTCACCCCCCTCCCAAACCCCCCATTACCCTCACCTCCTCCCCCACCCCCATTCTCTCTCACCCCCCTCCCAAACCCTCTATTACCCTTACCCCCTCCCCGCCCCCATTACCCTTACCCCCTCCCCGCCCCCATTACCCTGATCCCCTCCCCCACCCCATTACCCTGATCCCCTCCCCCACCCCATTACCCTGATCCCCTCCCCCACCCCATTACCCTGATCCCCTCCCCCACCCCATTACCCTGATCCCCTCCCCCACCCCATTACCCTGATCCCCTCCCCCACCCCATTACCCTTACCCCCTCCCCGCCCCCATTACCCTGATCCCCTCCCCCACCCCATTACCCTGATCCCCTCCCCCACCCCATTACCCTGATCCCCTCCCCCACCCCATTACCCTTACCCCCTCCCCGCCCCCATTACCCTGATCCCCTCCCCCACCCCATTACCCTGATCCCCTCCCCCACCCCATTACCCTGATCCCCTCCCCCACCCCATTACCCTTACCCCCTCCCCGCCCCCATTACCCTGATCCCCTCCCCCACCCCATTACCCTGATCCCCTCCCCCACCCCATTACCCTGATCCCCTCCCCGCCCCCATTACCCTGATCCCCTCCCCCACCCCATTACCCTGATCCCCTCCCCCACCCCATTACCCTGATCCCCTCCCCGCCCCCATTACCCTCTCCCCCTCCCCACCTCCATTCTCTCTCACCATCCTCCATTCCTCCCCATTCTCCCCCACCCTCACCCATACTCCACCATTCTCCTCACCCCCTCCCCCATTCTCCCTCCCCCCTCCCATTCTCCTTGACCCACCTCCCCTGTGCCTTCCTCTCCCACCCTCTACACAATCCCCACTCACCCTCCGTCCCCAGCTCTGTCCCCCTTGCCCTGGTGGTTAGACCTAGCCTCTATCTATCAGGCTCCCTCTCTGCCCAGACCCTCCCATCATACCTTCCAATTATCTTCACTGTGTGTGTGTGTGTGTGTGTGTGTGTGTGTGTGTCTGAGTCTCTGTGTCTGTGAGTGTGTGTTTGTGTGTCTGTGTGTGTGTGTGTCTGAGTCTCTGTGTCTGTGAGTGTGTGTTTGTGTGTCTGTGTGTTTCTGTGTGTGTGTGTGTGTGTGTGTGTGTCTGAGTCTCTGTGTCTGTGAGTGTGTGTCTGTGTGTGTCTGTGTGTGTGTGTCTGAGTCTCTGTGTCTGTGAGTGTGTGTTTGTGTGTCTGTGTGTGTGTGTCTGAGTCTCTGTGTCTGTGAGTGTGTGTTTGTGTGTCTGTGTGTGTGTGTGTCTGAGTCTCTGTGTCTGTGAGTGTGTGTTTGTGTGTTTGTGTGTCTGTGTGTGTGTGTGTCTGAGTCTCTGTGTCTGTGAGTGTGTGTTTGTGTGTTTGTGTGTCTGTGTGTGTGTGTCTGAGTCTCTGTGTCTGTGAGTGTGTGTTTGTGTGTCTGTGTGTGTGTGTGTGTCTGAGTCTCTGTGTCTGTGAGTGTGTGTTTGTGTGTCTGTGTGTGTGTGTGTCTGAGTCTCTGTGTCTGTGAGTGTGTGTTTGTGTGTCTGTGTGTTTCTGTGTGTGTGTGTGTGTGTGTGTGTGTCTGAGTCTCTGTGTCTGTGAGTGTGTGTCTGTGTGTGTCTGTGTGTGTGTGTCTGAGTCTCTGTGTCTGTGAGTGTGTGTTTGTGTGTCTGTGTGTGTGTGTCTGAGTCTCTGTGTCTGTGAGTGTGTGTTTGTGTGTCTGTGTGTGTGTGTGTCTGAGTCTCTGTGTCTGTGAGTGTGTGTTTGTGTGTTTGTGTGTCTGTGTGTGTGTGTGTCTGAGTCTCTGTGTCTGTGAGTGTGTGTTTGTGTGTTTGTGTGTCTGTGTGTGTGTGTCTGAGTCTCTGTGTCTGTGAGTGTGTGTTTGTGTGTCTGTGTGTGTGTGTGTGTCTGAGTCTCTGTGTCTGTGAGTGTGTGTTTGTGTGTCTGTGTGTGTGTGTGTCTGAGTCTCTGTGTCTGTGAGTGTGTGTTTGTGTGTCTGTGTGTTTCTGTGTGTGTGTGTGTGTGTGTGTCTGAGTCTCTGTGTCTGTGAGTGTGTGTCTGTGTGTGTCTGTGTGTGTGTGTCTGAGTCTCTGTGTCTGTGAGTGTGTGTTTGTGTGTCTGTGTGTGTGTGTCTGAGTCTCTGTGTCTGTGAGTGTGTGTTTGTGTGTCTGTGTGTGTGTGTGTCTGAGTCTCTGTGTCTGTGAGTGTGTGTTTGTGTGTCTGTGTGTGTGTGTCTGAGTCTCTGTGTCTGTGAGTGTGTGTTTGTGTGTCTGTGTATGTGTGTGTCTGAGTCTCTGTGTCTGTGAGTGTGTGTTTGTGTGTCTGTGTGTTTCTGTGTGTTTGTGTGTGTGTGTGTCTGAGTCTCTGTGTCTGTGAGTGTGTGTTTGTGTGTCTGTGTGTGTCTGTGTGTGTGTGTGTCTGAGTCTCTGTGTCTGTGAGTGTGTGTTTGTGTGTCTGTGTGTGTCTGTGTGTGTGTGTCTGAGTCTCTGTGTCTGTGAGTGTGTGTTTGTGTGTCTGTGTGTGTGTGTCTGAGTCTCTGTGTCTGAGTGTGTGTTTGCGTGTCTATGTGTGTGTCTGAGTCTCTGTGTCTGTGAGTGTGTGTTTGTGTGTCTGTGTGTGTGTCTGAGTCTCTGTGTCTGTGAGTGTGTGTTTGTGTGTCTGTGTGTGTGTCTGAGTCTCTGTGTCTGTGAGTGTGTGTTTGTGTGTCTGTGTGTGTGTGTCTGAGTCTCTGTGTCTGTGAGTGTGTGTTTGTGTGTCTGTGTGTGTGTGTGTCTGAGTCTCTGTGTCTGTGAGTATGTGTTTGTGTGTCTGTGTGTGTGTGTGTCTGAGTCTCTGTGTCTGTGAGTGTGTGTTTGTGTGTCTGTGTGTGTGTGTGTCTGATTCTCTGTGTCTGTGAGTGTGTGTTTGTGTGTCTGTGTGTGTGTGTGTCTGAGTCTCTGTGACTGTGAGTGTGTGTTTGTGTGTCTGTGTGTGTCTGTGTGTGTGTGTGTCTGAGTCTCTGTGTCTGTGAGTGTGTGTTTGTGTGTCTGTGTGTGTCTGTGTGTGTGTGTCTGAGTCTCTGTGTCTGTGAGTGTGTGTTTGTGTGTCTGTGTGTGTGTGTCTGAGTCTCTGTGTCTGTGAGTGTGTGTTTGTGTGTCTGTGTGTGTGTGTGTCTGAGTCTCTGTGTCTGTGAGTGTGTGTTTGTGTGTCTGTGTGTGTGTGTCTGAGTCTCTGTGTCTGTGAGTGTGTGTTTGTGTGTCTGTGTGTGTGTGTGTCTGAGTCTCTGTGTCTGTGAGTGTGTGTTTGTGTGTCTGTGTGTGTGTGTCTGAGTCTCTGTGTCTGTGAGTGTGTGTTTGTGTGTCTGTGTGTGTGTGTGTCTGAGTCTCTGTGTCTGTGAGTGTGTGTTTGTGTGTCTGTGTGTGTCTGTGTGTGTGTGTGTCTGAGTCTCTGTGTCTGTGAGTGTGTGTTTGCGTGTGTGTGTGTGTGTCTGAGTCTCTGTGTCTGTGAGTGTGTGTCTGTGTGTGTGTGTGTGTGTGTGTCTGAGTCTCTGTGTCTGTGAGTGTGTGTTTGTGTGTCTGTGTGTCTGTGTGTGTGTGTGTGTGTGTGTCTGAGTCTCTGTGTCTGTGAGTGTGTGTTTGTGTGTCTGTGTGTGTGTGTGTGTGTCTGAGTCTCTGTGTCTGTGAGTGTGTGTTTGTGTGTCTGTGTGTGTGTGTGTCTGAGTCTCTGTGTCTGTGAGTGTGTGTTTGCGTGTCTGTGTGTGCGTGTGTGTCTGAGTCTCTGTGTCTGTGAGTGTGTGTTTGTGTGTGTGTGTGTGTGTGTCTGAGTCTCTGTGTCTGTGAGTGTGTGTTTGTGTGTCTGTGTGTGTGTGTGTCTGAGTCTCTGTGTCTGTGAGTGTGTGTTTGTGTGTCTGTGTGTGTGCTTGTGTCTGAGTCTCTGTGTCTGTGAGTGTGTGTTTGCGTGTCTGTGTGTGTGTGTGTCTGAGTCTCTGTGTCTGTGAGTGTGTGTTTGTGTGTCTGTGTGTGTGTGTGTCTGAGTCTCTGTGTCTGTGAGTGTGTGTTTGTGTGTTTGTGTGTGCGCTTGTGTCTGAGTCTCTGTGTCTGTGAGTGTGTGTTTGCGTGTCTGTGTGTGTGTCTGAGTCTCTGTGTCTGTGAGTGTGTGTTTGTGTGTCTGTGTGTGTGTTTGTGTCTGAGTCTCTGTGTCTGTGAGTGTGTGTTTGCGTGTCTGTGTGTGTGTGTGTCTGAGTCTCTGTGTCTGTGAGTGTGTGTTTGTGTGTCTGTGTGTGTGTGTGTCTGAGTCTCTGTGTCTGTGAGTGTGTGTTTGTGTGTGCGCTTGTGTCTGAGTCTCTGTGTCTGTGAGTGTGTGTTTGCGTGTCTGTGTGTGTGTCTGAGTCTCTGTGTCTGTGAGTGTGTGTTTGTGTGTCGGTGTGTGTACTTGTGTCTGAGTCTCTGTGTCTGTGAGTGTGTGTTTGTGTGTCTGTGTGTGTGTGTGTGTGTCTGAGTCTCTGTGTCTGTGAGTGTGTGTTTGTGTGTCTGTGTGTGTGCTTGTGTCTGAGTCTCTGTGTCTGTGAGTGTGTGTTTGTGTGTCGGTGTGTGTGCTTGTGTCTGAGTCTCTGTGTCTGTGAGTGTGTGTTTGCGTGTCGGTGTGTGTGCTTGTGTCTGAGTCTCTATGTCTGTGAGTGTGTGTTTGTGCGCGTGTGTATGTCTGTGTCTGTGAGTGTGTGTTTGTGTGTCTGTGTGTGTTTTATGTGTATATCTCTGTGTGTGCATATGTGAGAGTGTGTGTCGGTGTGCGTGTGTATGTCTGTGTTGTGCCTGTGTCCGTCTGTCTGTCTGTGTGCATATCTGTGTGTGCACGTGTGTGTGTGTCTGTGTCTGTGAGTGTATGTCTGTGTGAGTATGTGCGTGTGTGTCTGTGTGAGTATGTGTGTGTGTGTCTATGTAAGTGTGTCTATGTGAGTATGTGTGTATGTGTCTATGTGAGTGTGTGTGTCAATGTGAGTATGTGTGTGTCTGTGTGTGTGTCTGTGTGTGTGAGAGTGTGTGTGTCTGTGTGTGTGAGTATGTGTGTTCTGCGTGTGTGAGTATGTGTATGTGTGTGTGTCTGTGTGAGTATGTGTGTGTGTGTCTGTGTGAGTATGTGTGTGTGTGTGTCAATGTGAGTATGTGTGTGTCTGTGTGTGTGAGAGTGTGTGTGTCTGTGTGTGTGAATATGTGTATGTGTGTGTGCCTATGTGAGTATGTGTGTATGTGTCTGTGTGAGTATGTGTATGTGTGTCTGTGTGAGTATGTGTGTGTGTGTCTGTGTGAGTATGTGTGTATGTGTCTGTGTGAGTATGTGTATGTGTGTCTGTGTGAGTATGTGTGTGTGTGTCTGTGTGAGTATGTGTGTGTGTGTCTGTGTGAGTATGTGTATGTGTGTCTGTGTGAGTATGTGTGTGTGTGTGTGTGTCATTGTTCCTGCCTGTATCTTCACTGTCAGAAGACACTGACTGGCTGCTGTGAAAACAGGGTGTGATGTACCTTCCTCTGAGTCCAGAGCAACAGGAGACTGTCAGGTGGAAGCACGGCTCCACTTTCTGAAGGAGTCTCCTGTTGGAAATGCAGAGCTGTCTCCTTCTGGAAATAAATAAAGGGCCAGGTTCAGTCCACTCTGTGGAAAACCCATTGCTGACCTGACCTTTCCTTTAACCCCTGACCTCTGTACTCCTGCCCAGCATCAAGCCGGTAACTCACCAACCGTAGCTCGAGCCACGTGGAATAATTTGCAGAATTTCCCACTCTCAAGCTGAGAGTTCCTGAAGAACCAGCAAGCTGCATCACCAAAGCAAGGGCCACGATTGGGATTGGGTTGTTCTGGTTGGTAGTCCTGTTTGAGGGAGAAGGAAATGCCAGAATGAGATGTTGTGATGTGTTGGATGGTCTTTCAATAATGCCATTCTTGAGAAGATGAGACTCAATCTTGTTTAATTCTGACAGGCAGCTGGCTCAGAGGAGCTCCCTGTTCAGGTGGTGTTTGGATGGTTCTCACTGGGTCAGTTACACACACCGAGCTTCTCAGGTGCAGTTTTGGAAAGTCCTCAACCAAAACATTCAGACAGAATTTCCATTCCTGATTTTAAGGTCTAACAAGCCGTGTCTAACTTATATACACATAACACCATCCCTGTGTCTGCATAAACCATTACGATATCCCAACAATGCGACCTTCCAGTGAGGGAAGTTTTTTTAAAACATTCATTCGCAGATGTGGACATTACTGTCCAGGCCAGTGACAGTGAAAAGGCAGCAGCCCCGTCACAGTGAGCCCAGAGTCACGTATACACCAGACCAGGTCAAGAATGGACATTGGTGAACCAGCTGAAACAAAAACAGAAATTGCTGGAGAAAGTCAGCAGGGCTGATAGCATCTGTGGAGAGACAAAGCAGGGTAAATATTTCACATCCAGTGAGCCTTCCTCAGAACCAATCAGCATTGTGGTGCTGGGCGAAATTCACTCTGGACATAGACACAGGCATTCCTGATGAAGGGCTTTTGCCCAAAATGTTGATTTTCCTGCTCTCAGAAGCTGCCTGACCTGCTGTGCTTTTCCAGCACCACTCTGATCTTGACTCCGATCTCCAACATCAGCAGTCCTCAGATTCTCCACTCACACAGACAACACACACACAGACACACACATGAACACACATACACGCACAGCCACGTGCACATATGCACACACATACACATGCACACATACGCACACATACACAAACATACAGACACACGCACACACACAGATACACATAAACACACACATGCACACACAGAGACACACAAATGAAAACACACACTTGCAGATACACACACATACATGTATGCACACAGACACACATACACAGACACACACATATGCACACACACATAAACACATATACACTGACACACAGAGACACAAACACACACAGGCACGCACACACACGTAGACGCATAAACACATGCACACACAAATACACAGGCGTGTGCACACGCACAAACACAAACACATACGCACAGACATGTGCACACAGATATACAGACACATGCACGCACACTCACACACACACACATTCACATATGCACACACATACACACACAGACAAGCACAAACACACACAAACACATATAGACACACTCACAGACACACACTTGGTGCTGTAGCATTTTAAATCTCTTTCCCCAGTTGGATCTCAAATTCAGTGTGGTCAAGTAAACATAGCCTCAAAATTGGACATTAGAACATAGAACATTACAGTGTAGTACAGGCCCTTCGGCCCTTTATGTTGTGCCAACCTTTGGAACCAATCTGAAGCCCATCTATCCCTCACTATTACATTCTCATCCATATGTCTATCCAATGCCCATTTAAATACCCTTAAAGTTGGCGAGTCTACTACTGTTACAGGCAGGATGTTCCACACCCCTACTGCTTTCTGAGTAAAGAATCTAGCTCTGATATCTGTCCTATATCTATCACCCCTCAGTTTAAAGCTATATCCGCTCAAGCTAGCCATCACTATCCGAGGAAAAAGGCTCTCACTGTCCACCCTATCTAACCCTCTCAATTAAGTCACTTCCTTCTCTCGAACGAAAACGGCCTCAAGTCCCTTAGCCTTTCCCTGTAAGACTTTCCATCCATACCAGGCAATATCTTAGTAAATCTCTGAACCCTTTCCAAAGCTTCTAATCCTTCTGATAATGTGGTGACCAGAACTGTACACAATACTCCAAGTGCGGCCGCACCAGAGTTTTGTACAGCTGCAGCATGATCTCATGGTTCCGAAACTAAACAACTGCCAGTAGCTATCGGCTCCAGAGAACACAGGAAACAAAGGTCAAAGAGGTCACAAAGGTTCAAGAGAGCTCTAACCAGCCTGAGGGTTGTGTATTGGTGAGGTGTCAATCAGACATTCTGGCATCTTGGCTGCCTGAGTCTGTGCACTTTACACCTCCCCAGCATTGCATGGTTTGATCTCATGACCCTCAATGCCACATTCTAGAAAGTCCAGTGTGAGGAGGGTTAAAGACACAGTCCCACCTGCAAATTGGTCCCTCCGTGAAGACTCAGTGAAGATTTGGCTGCCCCAACATCGACCACCTGGAGAGAAAGAGTGAAGATTGATTCTGAGCTGTGAGAGTGACCTTTGTGGAAGAGAACTAGTCCTAGGTCAGAGAGGAAGGAGATTCTAAAGGCCAAGCTCAAACGTATGGAACATTGTGGGTAACGTCCTTTCTCAAACAGATAGAGCTGGATAGAGAGTAAAATACTGTGGGAATTTGGGAAATGCTCTCATGGTGTTTTTAATGAGAAATATATTGTTAATAAATTCATGTTGAACCACAAACCAAATTCTGTGTCTCTGGGGTGAAATAGTTATCATATTTAAACTGGTCAAAGTGTTCTAACATGACCAATGTCATCCTCCATTGTTTAAACAAAAAAGCTCACGATCAGTTTCAGTAAAATCACAGAACTCCCTTCCACCACCCTTGGCTTAAAACAGGCATTTGTCCCAGTTCAGCCCAGAATCCAAATCCACAACAATAGATAAATTAAAACATTACAGCATGTATTTAACTCCGGGTAATGTCCACATTGTACTCCAGGAGTACTAGGAATCCAGGAACTTATTTAAACAGAGAGGGATTGCAGAGGGGTCTGGCTGACCTTATCCATGTATCCCAAAGTTTGTCTTTAGGTACAGCAAGTAATTAATAAGCTGTTTATTGTAAGTGGAATGGAATATAAAAACTAGGAAGGTTTGCTTTAGTTGTGCAGAGTATTGGTGAGACCATATCTGCAATACTATGTCCAGTTTTGTTTTCCTTACTTCTTAAAAAAAAGTATTCATTTTGCAGGATATGGGTGTTGCTGGCTGGACCCAGCATTTATTACCCGTCCCTAGTTGCCCCTTGAGAAGATGGGGGTGAGCTGCCTTAATGAACCGCTGCAGTCTATGTGCTGTAGCTTGACCCACAATGCCCTTAGGGAAGGAATTCCAGGATTCTGACCGAGAGACAGTGAAGGAACGGCGATATATTTCCAAGTCAGGATGGTGAGGGGCTTGGAGGGAAATTGAATTGAATTGAATTTATTGTCACATGTACCAAGGCCCAGTGAAAAGCTTTGTCTTGCAAGTAATACAGGTAGACCACAGAGTTAAATAGCATAGATAAGTAAATTGTAGGTAAACAGTGGCAAAATTAAATTTACTAAATTGCAGCTTTTGCAAGATGGGGGTGCGGGGGGAGGGGGGGGGGTTGGGGGGGGTGGATCTTCTGGATTTGAAGAGATATCAAATAAGTGCTTTGTTAGCATACGTTGGTGACTGGGTACAGGGGAATTCAGAATTGAAATCCAAGTCCAATTATCTCGATTACAGTGAAAGCCTGGAGGATAATGAGGCAAGATGAGGGCAATTGGTTTAAGACTTTGCCACTCACCCCGTCGGTATGAACCCAAGGATTTAAACCTGGGGCAATGGACTCCAGCTTGAAGACATGGGAGAACAAAGGAATTCGATGTCTGGGAGATTTGTTCGAGGGAGAGGTCCTGATGTCATTCAGTCAATTAAGTCAGAAATATGGATTGTCCAATTTCTGATATTTCTAGATAAGGGACCTCTACAGAGGAAGACCACACTCCTCTGTTATAAATCAGATGTGGAGGAAAGGTTACTCCGGTGTACAGGGACTCTTTCACTTTGTACTTCATATCATTTACAGAAAGGCCGTGGTCTGGGGGATATGGAAGGACTCTATAAGACGTGGAACCAAGAGCTGGGACAGGACATTTCACCGGAGATATGGGAAGATATCTGGGGGAATGTAAGGAAAATGTCAGTATGTAACAGAGCACAGGCTCTGCAGTTGAAGATCTTACACAGGGCTCATATGGCACCAAAAAGGCTAGCTAAGTTTAAGAGAGGAGTGTCACCAGAATGTCCCAAATGTACAATTAATATAGGCACTCTCACATATTGTTATTGGTCATGTTGCAAGATCCAAAGATATTGAAGTGCTATAGTAAGGGTGTTAAAGAACATTCTGGGGACTAAAATTAACATGGGCCCAGTAATTCTTCTTTTGGGGCTGCCAAACTTGTCCGCTCCAGGACAACATGGGAAAAGACCGTGCAATATCCTTGCTCCCCCAAGGTTACCTTTCAAATATGGTGGACGTGGCGGCCTTTTTAAAATTACATTGAATTTTAAAATTGATGACGTTTTGGTAATATTAGTCAGGGCCATGGTATAGCTGTGGGAAACTGTATGGGTGCCCGTTGGGCCCCAGGAGGAGGAGACTGGAAGGAAACGAATATGGGTACTGTAGGGGGTACTCCCAAGGATGGGAGTCCAGGGCAGGTGTGATGAGTAAGACATTATATAATTTAAGTAACTTGAATGTAATTTAAGCTAGTATTTATTCAATATGTTTGTAGTTTAGTTTTAGTTAAGTAGATAGGTTTGTTTTGGTAGAATAATGGGTTGTTTAGTAACAATGGTCCTATGTTACAGCCTTGTTCATTGTACTGTTTTTTTCTGTTTTGATGGGGTTTTTTTTCTTTATATATAAATGTTTTGTAAAATATTTAAAAAGGCTTTTCAATAAAAATATTTCTAAATAAAAGGCAGCAAAAACAAAAACACAGATACAGGCGAATGTTAAGAGTTTGTGAGTCCATTCAGTATTCTAACAACAGTGGGGTAGAAACTGTTGTGAAACTGGCTGGTGTGTGTGTTCAGGCTTCTGTACCTTCTCCCAGATGGTAGAGGTTGTAGAAAAACATTGCCAGGGTGGCCTGAAAAAATTGAGAATGCTGGCGGCCTTTCCTTGACAGCGGGCCTGGTAGTTGGGGGTCTACAGATGGAAGGTTGGCCTTTGTGATTGTCCGGGCCGAGTTCACCACTCTCTGTAACCCTCTCCGATCTTGAATGGTATAGTTGCCATACCGGGTAGTGATACATCCAGACAGAATGCTCTCGATGGGGCACCTATAGAAGTTGGCAAGGATATTTGCCCTCGGCTGCTTGAAGAAGAAGAGACATTGTTGGGCCTTTGCAACCAGCGTGTCCACATGAAGAGTCCAAGAAAGCTACTTGCAGGGTAGTGTTCCCATGTATCTGCTGCCCTTGCCCTTCTAGATGGACCTGGTCCTGGGTTTGGAAGGTGTTTGAGGATCTTTGGTAAATCTCTGCAGTACATCTTGTAGATGGTCCACACTGCTGCTACTGAGCGTCGGTGGGGGAGGGAGTGGGTGTTTGTGGATGTGGGGCCAATCAAGCAGGGGCTGCTTTGTCCTGGATGGCGTCGAGCTTCTTGAGTATTGTTGGAGCTGCCCCCATCCAGGCAAATGGGGAGTATTCCCTCACACTCCTGACTTGTGCCTTGTTGAGGGTGGGACAGGGCTTTGAGGAGACAGGAAGTTACTTGCTGCAGGATTCCCTCTGATCTGATCCTGTAGCCACTGTATTTATGTGCTGAGTCCAGCTGAGTTTCAGATCAATGATAACTCCCAGGATGTTGATAGTGGGGGAATCAGTGATGGAACACCACTGAATGTCAAGAAGTGGTGATTAGATTATCTCTGATTGGTGATGGTCATAGCCTGGCATTTATGTGGCACAAATATTACTTGCCACTTGTCAGCCCAGGCCTGGACATTGTCCAGATCTGTTGCATTCGGACATGGACTGCTTCAGTATCTGAGGAGTCACGAATGGTGCTGAACGTTGTGCAATCATCAGTGAACATCCCCTATTCTATGGAGGAAGGTCATTGATGAAGCAATTGAAGATAGTTTAAGAAAGGGTATCGTTAAATTGAAAGAAGATTGAGAGAAGGTTAACTTAACCGAGTCCTGAGCTGAAGGAAGGACATTATGAGGAACTGGTGCACAGGTTGGACCTGTGTCCAATAGCATTTAGACAAATGAGAGGGGATCTCACTGAAGCATGTTAATCCTGAGGGGACTGGATGAAAAGATGTTTCCTTTCCTTTCCTTGGAAAGTCAAAACTTAGGAGACACATTTTAAAAATATGGATACTCCCACTTAAGATGGAGCTGAGGAGAATTTTCTGTTCTCCCAGCGGGATCATGCCTTCTCTTCCCAAAGCAAGCAGTTGTTGGCAAGAAGGGATTGGCTCACTGAAGATTTTTACAGTTGAGTTGGGTGATTTTGGACTGATAAGGGAGTGAGTAATTAATGGGGGGGGGAGGGGGGAATGTAAAGCAGGGGGAGTAGGCAGAAAAGTGGACTTCAAACCACAGTTCGACGAGCCGTGATATCGTCAAATTGAGGGGGAAATGGCCTCTTCCAGCTCCAGTGATCCTTTGTTGATATGGTCACCAGGTGAACTCACACAATTACAGTGCATCTTCCAAAGGATCTTTATGTTTTACAGCAAAAACAGACACAAATGGGTCTGCGTCCCTTCAACAGATTCAAAAACGACAGTTAGAGTATTTTTTATATCCTGCATGTTTGCTAGACCAGAAACTCTGTATAGCTGTCAAAACCCCAGCGATTTTCAATTTAAATGTAATTTGCCTGTCACTTTTAGAACGTAATCAGTAATAGGGGTAATTGTATGGATTACTTTGTGTAGAAGTGGATAATTTTCTCTAAATTAATAATTATCTGTCACTGTAGTGAAAAAGAAAATATTTTCATTCTGCTAATTTTAGAATTTCTCAAAGGAAAACATTCTTCAGCATCAGGTGGGGTTCAAGAACTTAATTTTCCTCTTTGTCTCATCTGATGTCTCTTGACTATATTTACAATCTGATTTACGTTGATGTGGCAACAATTAGTTTTCATCAATTAGTTTATCCCAGTCAGTAATCATCTCGAAAGCAGAAATTGCTGGAAAAGCTCAGCAGGTCTGGCAGCATCCGTGGAGAGAAAGCAGAGTTAACGTTTCGGGTCCAGTGTGTTCTGAGGAAGGATCACCAGACCTGAAACATTACTGTGACTTCTGTCTAATGTCACTGCCAGACCTGCTGAGTTTTTCCAACAATTACTACTTTTGTTTCTGTTTTACAGTATCCGCAGTTTTTCACTTTTTATTTAGTAATGGTCTTGGTGCATGTTGCATGGGTTAAAACCAGGGACAGTACAATCCTAGTTAAGGGAACTGTTCATCGCAAACCATGTGCTGGCCTTGAGGTGGGAACAGTTCAGGTACACAGTCTGATCCCAGAGCTGCAAGGGTTAAATAATGACGACTTGACTCACACAGCCTGAGGTTAGAAAATTCGACAGTGATCCCATCGCCTCCTCTGTTCACTGACTTGCCTTGACTCCTAATCAAGCCTCATCAGCTCTTATCACTGTTTTCAAATCCCTTCATTTCCTCACCCCCTTTCCTACCTCTGTAACCTCCTGCAGTTCTCCAACCCTCTACGATCTCTGGATTCCTCCCATTCTGACTCCTTCAGCACCTCCAATTTCAATCACTCCACCTTTGGGCTATCTTAATTCAGGAAATCTTTCCCTCAAATTCTCCATCTCTCAGATATTCATTGAAACCTGCTCGTTTTGACCAAATTTCTCCTGATATGGTTCAATATTGAATTGCGTTTGATAGCACTGTAGTAAGCCTTTACCTCACTGAAGGTGCTATTCAAATGTATTTTGTTGTATGTGCTTTTAATGAAACAGCTTGGACACACATCTGAGTGCTCCAAGCCCAGAGGAAGGGACACTCCCACTGCACTTCTGAAGCCTGTATTCTATTGTAGTTATAATAATCAATGGGTTCTATTGGGTAGATCCACAAAATATCTCCCCTTCGGTGTGGGATTTCAGAACAAGGAAACAGAACTTTAAACACTCAACCACCGATGCTCTGTAACAGCAGTGTGTACCAGCTACAAGATGCATGGCAGAAACTCTCCAAAGATCCTCAGGCAGCACCTTCCAAAACCATGACCACTTCCATTTAAAAAGACAAGGGCAGTAGATACATGGGAACACCACCCCATGCAAGTTCCCCTCTTAATCACTCTTAGAGGGGTATCTGGGCTGGTTGACATACAATATGTATAACAAATATATTCATCTTCAACAGAGTAAAGCACCTCCCCATCCTGACTTGGAAATATATCACCGTTCCTTCAGTGTCGCTGGGTCAGAATCCTGGTATTCCCTCCCTCAGGACATTGTGGGTCAACCCACAGCACACGGACTGCAGCGGATTCAAGAAGGCAGCTCAACCCCACCTTCTCAAGGGGGCAACTAGGGACGGGCAGTAAATACTGGGCCCAGCCAGGGATGTTTACATTCAACAAGTGATTAAGAAAAATTAGAATGAGATTATTTAGGAGTAAAATGTAGAGCAAAAACGTCTGGTAGCAAAAAAATGGGAGATCTGAGCAACCAGTCATGGACTGTTGTGCTTGATGGAGGGTAAGAGACAGATGGAGCAGAAGAACAGAAAGACTTGATGGATTAAGTGAGAATGGAGATGAGAACATTAGAGCAAATAAACCTCAGACCAACAGAATGGAGGAAAGGGGGAGAATTGGGTTGGAGGGTGATGGGCAGTGGGCAGGAAAATGGAATTGAGGCTGAGATGAGATCAGCCAGGATCATATTGAATGTTGGAGCAGGCTTGTGGGGTAGAATGGCCTCCTCCTCCCCCTAGATCTTCTGTTCTGAGCATGCTGACCAACCAGGGCTGACCACTGGATGGAAACATAACCAGGAACTGGGATTGAGAGTATGGTGCTAGAAAAGCACAGCAGGTCAGGCAGCATCCGAGGAGCAGGAGAATCAACGTTTCAGGCATAACGGCCTTTTGCCCGAAACGTCAGTATTCCTGCTCCTCGGATGCTGCCTGACCTGCTGTGCGTTTCCAGCGCCATACACTTAACTCTTCTCCAGTATCCGCAGTCCTCACTTTCGCCGTGAACTGGGATTGTCTCGCTCTCACGGCCAGTGGTGTAACAAGCCCAGGAAGGAACCTGACTGGGAGCTGCATCAGCCACACATCAAAGCTGGGATCTGTCTTGGGGACAGCTCAGTACCTGGTGTATCAGAGAACCAAGGTCGGGTGAGATCTTTCAAGAGTCACTGGAGTCAGGAAAGGTCCCGGATGATTGGAAGATGGCTGTTGTAACCCCCTTGTTCAAGAAAGGATCAAGGCAAAAGATGGAAAATTATAGGCCAATCAGCTTAACCTCGGTTGTTGGTAAAATTCTAGAATCCATCATTAAGGATGAGGTTTCTAAATTCTTGGAAGAGCAGAGTCTGATTAGAACAAGTCAACATGGATTTAGTAAAGGGAGGTCATGCCTGACAAACCTGTTGGAATTTTTTGAAGAGGTAACAAGTAGGTTAGACCAGGGGAACCCAGTGGATGTGGTCTATCTGGACTTTCAAAAGGCCTTTGATAAGGTGCCACACGGGAGACTGCTGAGCAAAGTGAGGGCCCATGGTGTTCGAGGTGAGCTGCTGGGATGGATTGAGGATTGGCTATCTAACAGAAGGCAGAGAGTTGGGATAAAAGGTTCTTTTTCAGAATGGCAGCCGGTGACGAGCGGTGTCCCGCAGGGTTCGGTGCTGGGGCCACAGCTGTTCGCATTATATATTAATGATTTGGATGAGGGAACCGGGGGCATTCTAGCGAAGTTTGCCGATGATACAAAGTTAGGTAGACAGGCAGGTAGTACTGAGGAAGTGGGGAGGCTACAGAAGGATCTAGACAGGTTGGGAGAGTGGTCCAGGAAATGGCTGATGGAATTTAACGTGAGCAAGTGCGAGGTCTTGCACTTTGGCAAAAAGAATATAGGAATGGACTACTTTCTAAATGGTGAGAAACTTAATAAAGCCAAAGCACAAAGGGATCTGGGAGTGCTAGTCGAGGATTCTCTAAAGGTAAACATGCAGGTTGAGTCTGTGATTAAGAAAGCGAATGCAATGTTGTCTCTTATCTCAAGAGGGTTGGAATATAAAAGCAGAGATGTACTACTAAGACTTTATAAAGCTCTGGTTAGGCCCCATTTGGAGTACTGTGTCCAGTTTTGGTCCCCACACCTCAGGAAGGACATACTGGCACTGGAACGTGTCCAGCGGAGATTCACACGGATGATCCCTGGAATGACAGGTCTAGCATATGAGGAACGGCTGAGGATACCGGGATTGTATTCGTTGGAGTTTAGAAGATTAAGGGGAGACTTAATAGAGACATACAAGATAATACATGGCTTGGAAAAGGTGGATGCTAGAAAATTGTTTCCGTTAGACGAGGAGACTAGGACCCGTGGACACAGCCTTAAAATTAGAGGGGGTCATTTCAGAATAGAAATGCGGAGACATTTCTTCAGCCAGAGAGTGGTGGGCCTATGGAATTCATTGCCACGGAGTGCAGTGGAAGCCGGGACGCTAAATGTCTTCAAGGCCGAGATTGATAGGTTCTTGTTGTCTAGAGGAATTAAGGGCTATGGGGAGAACGCTGGTAAGTGGAGCTGAAATGCGCATCAGCCATGATTGAATGGCGGAGTGCACTCGATGGGCCGAATGGCCTTACTTCCACTCCTATGTCTTATGGTCTTATGGTCTTAGGAGGGGGGGAACCGGATTTCTAAACTTGCAACTCTGTGGAAACAATACACTAAATTGCACAGGCATCAGTATTAATTTCCTGTCTAATTAAGTGTGAAAGAATATAATAACGTTCCGAATTAAATAAGATTTCTACGGAGACCTTAATGCATTATTTGTTCAAACCAACAAGGACAAAGAGCGTTGGGAATCACATTAACAATAGGTGACATCGGGGTAGCTGTATGTTCATGTTTCTCTGTGACCTTTGGACATTGCAGATGAACAACTGTGCCTGGGCCTAGCATCCAGCTCCAATCAGTTTGAGCTTGGGGTTAAGTTGTTTTGCAAATTTGCAACATGGAGCCTGAATCTTAAACCTGTCTTTTTGTTTCTTTTCTGTCTCAATGTTCAAGGCCAATACTGTCATTCTCCGTCTGGACCAGAAGGAGTCTCGAGCACTGGAAAAAAAATCCCTTTGCTTAGTTGGTAAACTCCTGTCCAAAAGGGGAGGAATCAGAGCGTGGAATGATATTTGGTTCTGGTGACTGTGCGCAGCACTCCCTCCAAGAGCGACATGTCCTGCCTAATGTGTGACAGCGTCTGAACATGCCCAGCTATTTGAGAGCATCAAGCCTTGAACATTACTCTGATGGCTGGCCTTTCCCACACACAAATGCTGAGCCAGTTCTGTGACATTTCGAGTTAATTTTTAATCTCCTGGTCTGAATATTTTCACAGCTCATTTTTCACACAAATTAGCGTCCTTCACGTCTGAATGGATGGTTATCTCCCATTGCAAGTTGCATCTATTTACCATCATTTACACCCTTGTAATGGCTGCTGCTTGTTTCTGAAATGAGAGTTCAAGTCTACGACCTGGCAATTTGTAACAATCATGCTGAAGTAATGAATACATTTTCAAATGCATTGCCAATCCTTCCCCAACATCACGGCTCTTCCCAGCTTGAGGAAACTTTCTCCTAATCTCAACACCACCAACCTAGACCCTTCTATACTCTCTCTTAGAATCACAGAATGCTGCTAGTACAGGAAGAGGCCATTCAACCACAGGTATGCTAGTTCACCAGCAGAGCAGTTCAATTAGTGCCACCCCCCCCCCCCCCACCCACCTTTGATCAGAGTTCCACAATATGGAAAACTTTTCAATCCCTTTTTGCAAATGACTGTCGAATCCGTAGCGATCACACTCCCAGGCAGAACATTCTAGATCCAAACCAATTGCTGAGAAAAAAGGATTTTCCTCATATTGCTTCTTTGCTTTTTGTCTTCAATAGATTTGTGATGGCGGCTCGCCCACTCCAATTGGTTTTCTTTACTCTTTTCTCTCTTCATTTTCAGTGTGACAATGCTGCTCCTTTAACAAGCTTAGAGAAGCCCTACAGTGTGGAAAGGGGCCCTTCAACCCAACAGGTCCATACTGACCCTTCCAAGAGTAGCCCACTCAGACCCATTCCCCTGTATTTATCCCTGACTAATGCACCTAACCTACAACTCCCGGAACACTATGGACAATCTCCCATGGCCAATACACCCTAACCTACAACTCCCGGAACACTATGGACAATCTCCCATGGCCAATACACCCTAACCTACAACTCCCGGAACACTATGGACAATCTCCCATGGCCAATACACCCTAACCTACACCTCCCGGAACACTATGGACAATCTCCCATGGCCAATACACCCTAACCTACAACTCCCGGAACACTATGGACAATCTCCCATGGCCAATACACCCTAACCTACACCTCCCGGAACACTATGGACAACCTCCCATGGCCAATACACCCTAACCTACAACTCCCGGAACACTATGGACAATCTCCCATGGCCAATACACCCTAACCTACACATCCCGAAACACTATGGACAATCTCCCATGGCCAATACACCCTAACCTACACATCCCGAAACACTATGGACAATCTCCCATGGCCAATACACCCTAACCTACACCTCCCGAAACACTATGGACAATCTCCCATGGCCAATACACCCTAACCTACACATCCCGGAACACTATGGACAATCTCCCATGGCCAATACACCCTAACCTACAACTCCCGGAACACTATGGACAATCTCCCATGGCCAATACACCCTAACCTACACATCCCAGAACACGATGGACAATCTCCCATGCCCAATACACCCTAACCTACACCTCCCAAAACACTATGGACAATCTCCCATGGCCAATACACCCTAACCTACACCTCCCGAAACACTATGGACAATCTCCCATGGCCAATACACCCTAACCTGCACATCTTTGGACTGTGGGAGGAAACCCACCCAGACACCGGGAGGATGTGCAAAGACAGTCGTCTGAGGCTGGAATCAAACCCGGGTCCATGGCGCTGTGACGCAGCAGATTAGATTAGATTCCCTACAGTGTGGAAACAGGCCCTTCGGCCCAACCAGTCCACACCGACCCTCCGAAGAGTAACCCACCCAGACTCATTTCCCTCTGACTAATGCACCTAACACTATGGGCATTTAACATGGCCAGTTCACCTGACCTGCACATCTTTTGACTGTGGGAGGAAACTGGAGCACCCGGAGGAAACCCACACAGACACGGGGAGAATGTGCAAATTCCACACAGACAGTTGCCCAAGGCTAGAATCGAACCTGGGTCCCTGGCGCTGGGAGGCAGCAGTGCTAACCACTGAGCCACCGTGCTACCATTATGTTGCCCTTGTTTACTTTTTCAGAGGGGTCATAAAGTCAGAGGTTCTGATATGTCTGATTTATTGACTTGAAGATGCATTAAGTATGTTTTCTTTAAAGCACTTGCACAATGAAAGGGGGGTGGTCAGTTCTCCCAGTTCAGGGTTTGGTTTGGGTTTAAGGAGCTGGTTTGAGCAGTTACTGGTCAGGTTTTAGCTGGGAACCCAGAGAGGCTGCTGGGCCCACAGAAACAGCTCCATGCTGAGTCTCTCTGTCTCTCTCTTTCTGCAATCTCTCCTGTAAGAGCCTGTATTTGATTTAACCATTTTTTTGTTAAAGGGGTATTTATTTGGACCAGCATCATTACGCTGTGATAGAGTCGACTGTGTCTTCAAATAGTTATCTTATTCTAAATTTGGTTTTCGTTTGATTATGTTTAAGTAAATTCTGTTTTGTTTGAAACGGAGTGGTTGGGCCAGATACATCCCTCCTGAAATATCCACCTTATACCTGCTTCAAACAACGAGAAAGGTTAGGATCTGGGTTACCTCCTCAGAATGTCTTAGTGCGGTCTGGCCTGGCCCATAACACTAATATTCTTTTTAGCTCTCCTTCCCTTCTGGAGGAGCTCAGTTGAGGGGCAGCAGCTGGGAACCAGAGTGGGCACTTTGCCAATTGGTGGGGCTCTGCTGGTCAGTAACTGTCGGCCTGGAGTGGCTCCAGACCAGGGGATCCAGCTGGTGGGGAGGTGGCTGATGAACCAGGATTGGGAGATACCACCAAGACATCCACACACAGGCACAAGGATCGAGAGATCGATTCCGGTGTGGGGGGGACATCGATCCCAGTGCGGGGGGAGAGATCGATCCCACTGTGGGGGGGGGGGACATCGATCCCAGTGTGGGGGGGGAGAGATTAATCCCAGTGGGAGGGGGAGAGAGATCAATCCCAGTGTGGGGGGAGAGATCGATCCCAGTATGGGGGGAGAGATCGATCCCAGTGGGGGGGAGAGATCAATCCCACTGTGGGGGGGGAGAGATTAATCCCAGTACAGGGGGAGAGATCGATCCCAGTGTGGGGGGGGGAGAGATCAATCCCAGTGTGGGGGGGGAGAGATCGATCCCAGTGTTGGGGGGGAGAGATCGATCCCAATGCAGGGGGAGAGATCGATCCCTGTGTGGGGGGGGGGGAGAGATCAATCCCAGTGTGGGGGGAGAGATCGATCCCAGTGTGGGGGGGGGGGGGAGATCGATCCCAGTGTGGAGGGGGGGAGAGATCAATCCCAATGTGGGGGGAGAGATCGATCCCAGTATGGGGGGGAGATCGATCCCAGTGTGGGGGGGAGAGATCGATCCCAGTGTGGGGGGGGGACAGATCAATCCCAGTGTGGGGGGGAGAGATCAATCCCAGTGTGGGGGGGAGAGATCGATCCTAGTGTGGGGGGGGAGAGATCGATCCCAGTGTGGGGGGGGGAGAGATCGATCCTAGTGTGGGGGGGGGAGAGATCGATCCCAGTGTGGGGGGGGGAGAGATCGATCCCAGTGTGGGGGGGGGAGAGATCGATCCCAGTGTGGGGGGAGAGATCGATCCCAGTGTGGGGGGGGGAGAGATCAATCCCAGTGTGGGGGGAGAGATCGATCCTAGTGTGGGGGGAGAGATTGATCCCAGTGTGGGGGGAGAGATCGATCCGAGCGTGGGGGGAGAGATCGATCCCAGTGTGGGGGGAGAGATCGATCCGTGTGTGGGGGGAGAGATCGATCCCAGTGTGGGGGGAGAAATCAATCCCAGTGTGGGGGGGGGAGAGATCGATCCCAATGTGGGGGGAGAGATCGATCCCAGTGTGGGGGGAGAGATCGATCCGAGTGTGGGGGGAGAGATCGATCCCAGTGTGGGGGGAGAAATCAATCCCAATGTGGGGGGAGAGATCGATCCCAATGTGGGGGGAGAGATCGATCCCAGTGGGGTGGGGAGGGAGATCGATCCCAATGTGGGGGGGGGGGGATATCAATCCCAGTGTAGGGAGAGAGATCGATCCCAGTGTGGGGGGGAGAGATTGATCCCAATGTGGGGGGTGGGAGATCGATCCCAGTGTGGGGGGAGAGAGGTCGATCCCAGTGGGGTGGGGGGGGAGATCGATCCCAATGTGGGGGGAGAGATCGATCCCAGTGGGGTGGGGGGGGAGATCGATCCCAATGTGGGGGGGGGGGATATCAATCCCAGTGCAGGGAGAGAGATCGATCCCAGTGGGGGGGGGGAGAGATCGATCCCAGTGTGGGGGGGAGAGATTGATCCCAATGTGGGGGGTGGGAGATCGATCCCAGTGTGGGGGGGAGAGATCGATCCCAATGTGGGGGGGGGGAGATCAATCCCAGTGCAGGGGGAGAGATCGATCCCAGTGGGGGGGGGGAGAGATCGATCCCAGTGTCGGGGGGAGAGATTGATCCCAATGTGGGGGGTGGGAGATCGATCCCAGTGTGGGGGGGAGAGATCGATCCCAGTGCAGGGGGAGAGATCGATCCCAGTGTGAAGGGGGAGATCGATCCCAGGGGCGTGGCTATAGGCCCCCGCTGTGATTCAGTGCTCCTGAATTTATTTCTTGTTTACTACTTTATACTGAAAACAACTGCAATGTTGAACTTATAACTTATTTCCTTATTTTTCTACACTTTACCGAAGATTTTGTGGCTCAGTGCCTTGTACCTACAGTGGCCCGGTGAACGGCGACATTGTAAACTTTTCACTGTACTCCCGTTCTTGAGCACACCTGACAATGAAACCTAATTCTAATTCTAAATCAGTCTTCTCTGGTTTTTAACCTCTCCATTAATGGTAACAATGCTTATTAATCCACTCTGTTTCAACCCTTTATGAACTTGAGGGGTGGCACTGTGGTCTGCCCAGCTGCCTCACAGCGCCAGGGACCTGGGTTCAATTCCACCTTCAGGTGACTGTCTGTGTGGGGTTTGTACATCCTCCCTGTGTCTGCGTGGGTTTGCTCTGGTTTCCTCCCACAGTCCAAAGCCGTGAAGGTCAGGGTAGATTGGCCATGGAGGATGTGGAGTTACAGGGAATGGGTGGGAGGGTGTGTGTAGACTTGATGGGCTGAATGGCCTCTTTCCACACTGTAGGGATTCCATGATTTTGAACACCCCAATCAAATTGCCTGCCAAGCTTCTCCTCTCTGAGAATAACAATCCCAGATTCTCTAATCTATCCATGTCCTCAAGTCTCGAACTATCAGAATCATTCTTGTCAATCTGCATTGCACCTTTTCTAACCCCTGCCCCCTTTCCCTGTTATTCCAGAAGCTCGAACTTTGATCAGAGTCTGTTGTGTGACACCGTACCAAATAGCTTTTGGAAGTTGCTGTACACCAGGTCAACATCATTGGACTCATCCAGTTTATTCCGGCCTTACCTCATCCAAAAGCTCAATCAAGTTAATTAAATGTGACCGGCCTTTCTAAACCCAGACTACAATTCCCCCGTTAATCAATCCAGTTAACTGTTAATCTTGTTCCAGTTGAATACTTTTAAAATGACACTCAATCCTCTCTTTAAGCAGGTCTGAGAAAGATGGTAGCCTTACAGATTCGATTCCCTACAGTGTGGAAACAGGCCCTTCGGCCCAACAAGTCCACACCGACCCTCCGAAGAGCAACCTACCCAGACCCATTCCCCTACACCTAACACTACGGGCAATTTAGCATGGTCAATTCACCTAACCTGCACATCTGTGGATTGTGGGAGGAAACCAGAGCACCCAGAGAAAACCCACACAGACTTGGGGAGACTGTGCAAACTCCGCACAGACAGTTGCCTGAGGCAGGAATTGAACCTGGGTCCCTAGCACTGTGAGGCAGCAGTGCTAACCACTGAGCCACCGTGCTACCCCAGATTTGCTAAGGAGATGTGGGAAAGCACTTGATCACAGTTGGGGGGGTGCGCAATTTGTTCAGAAGAATTGAGGGCATCTGTTCTGAGTGTCAATGGATCGATGTAAATAAGGTGATAACATTTGTTCACTTGTGGAATGTGTGGCAGTACTTCCTTCTCACCCTGGGGCTGGAGGCTGTGCATATTTCACAGTTGGATGTTGGATAACTGAATTTCTGATGTATATCAAAGACTCTTAACAAAACTTATACTCAATAGGAAAGAACTTGTAATTTAATGAGCTGAGTGGAATATGCATGTAATAGAACAATCCTAATGCATTTTCATGTATACCACACTGAACAGATTTGAATTTATGATGCTCAGTTCCCACATCTTGACTGCTCTGGAAGGTGAATGTCTCATTACCCTTATAGGCTAGGAAAACACAAAGGCTGAGACTGACATAGTAAGGAAGTTGGAAGATGTTCATGTGTGAATGAGAGAGAAAAAAAAAATTCTTCTGTAAATTACATTCACTGACCAAAAGTTTCAAGGGACACTGCAAAAGAGGGAGAGAGAGAGAGAGAGAGGACGGAAGCTGGTGAAAAGGTTAAATCTTTGTGGTCTGATTCTTTGTGGCTTGAATGCTCGTGTGTTGTTCCCTGGAGCTCTGGGGATGCTATGAATTTAATTTGCATTCTGTGATTAAGATGATTTTAAAAGAAAAAGCCATTTTATAGGACAATGTATGGGGCATGTTAGCTGAGCGAGGTAACCTCATGACCTTTTCCAGATTAGTCTCTCATTATGATGTAGCAGCTGAAGCAATTGACCATTTGAGGCCTGGCTGGATCAAAGTTTCCAGCTTTGATGTGCAAATAGTTTAATTAGTTCAATGTACTCAGACCTGTCAGTGAGTTTCTCTTCCTTTGCAAACTTTTTCCATTTTATTGCTGCTTATCTGATTAAGGACATGTGGCGTTTTTGTAATTTTAATACCAGTTACTGTATAAAGACAGCTTGTTTGTAACAATAAGGGGAGTAGCCTGAGAGAGCTCTTATGGGTAAGAGTTGGCGTCACGCTCAAGTCTGGCTTGTGGGTATCTATGTTGTAGTGTAACATTGATGCCATTTGTAAATAAAGATAATAATTTAAACTAAACTTTCTGTAAGAGTTTTATATTCCAGACTACCACAGAGTACGATCTCCAGGATGAACGAAGAGAGGTGACAGTTCAAGTCCATCAGGGATTCCCTGAGCCATCTCAAATACTTCAGATTACAGAGCCCACTTTGAAAATGTCTTTGCTGTTTGCTGTTATGATGAAAGCACATTAAAACTGGCCAAACATTCAGAGAGTTTAACCCCCAGGCCTTGGGCTTGACACTGACCATTGGCTGCTTGTTCACCTGGGGCGGAAAAATTCAGCAGAGACAGAAAAGGATTTGTATTACCTGAACTTATTCCATTCACATGAAATCACTCAAAAACAGCGCCCCCCACCCCCACCCCCGCCGCCAAATTGTAGCAACTTTAATCATAAGGCAGAACCTTGTTGATGCATTGGCGTGATTTTGCCAGGAGACCTGGTAAGAGAACTGTACTATCTTCTTTGAGCTCCACTGGCCTCTGTTTGCACCAATAGTGATGATGTGATTACTGCTAGGCAGGCCTGATCAATGACGAGCCAATCACATAGTGGTAGAGCACTCTCAGAGACTGGAGCCCAAGGACAGAAGTATAGCTTACCGTGTACTGCCGGCCAATCAGAAACTGGCTGTTCCTGTGATCAACGGCTGCTCCTGGAGCCTCACATTGATGCGGTGATCCAGGTTAGATATCATTAATGTTGGAACATGCAAAATCTGCCAGTACTTTTCCAATGTATTCAGAGATCTTCCCCAAAACTGGAGTCAGAGCTCACCAGGAGTAGATCTCTGTGTCATTATTAAAAAAACATGTTAAAAATTAGCTGGTAAAAGAGAATTTGTTTGTTAAAGATTAGGGCCTTTTTTTGTTGCCTAAGCTCTGCCAGACTAGCTGGACAGGAGCAGGGGAAATCGAGACAGCGGCAGATTTCACTTCCCCCCAGCCACCCACCCACCCACGAGGAGAGTGAGACTGGAATAGCCATCAGCATCACTCAGTGTTGTTCCCTTTTATGACCCTGTGTTGTTGTCTGTTGGAGTCAGCCAAAGACCGAGCTGGTGGATCAGGGAACCGGTTCCACAATGAGCTCAGAGAGTGACATGGGACCGGTATCTAATTCATCCATCACCTTTCCTCAATCTCCAACCATTCACCTTCCATTTACATCTGCATTTCCCATTTGGTCATCTTTGCTTTTAATGCCATTAGTAGATTTCACATTTACAACATCACGGCCGATCAGAGTCCTTGACAATAGACAATAGACAATAGGTGCAGGATTAGGCCCTTCTGCCCTTCAAGCCTGCACCACCGATCAATATGACCATGGCTGATCATTCTTAGTCAGTATCCTGTTCCTGCCTTATCTCCATAACCCTTGATTCCACTATCCTTGAGAGCTCTATCCAACTCTTTCTTAAATGAATCCAGAGACTGGGCCTCCACTGCCCTCTGGGGCAGAGCATTCCACACAGCCACCACTCTCTGGGTGAAGAAGTTTCTCCTCATCTCTGTCCTAAATGGTTCTACCCCATGCAGCATTTTAGTTTCACTGTGTTCCTGTTTTTAAATTCAGTGCAATCCGAAAGGAACTCTGCACTGTCTGGCGTAGTATGAGAATGACTCGCCATTCATTCCTCGAATGGCTATAAAAATTCCTGTGATATTATAAGAAAGTGAATATTTACCCTTAACCTAACACAGGCAATGGTAAAGGTTAAACGGTCTTTTCTTTCATTGCTGATTATGAGATCTTGCTGCTATTAATTGGCTCCTACTGTTTCTACATTGTAACTGTCAACATGAAGATTTCTCATCAACTGGTGCGTCCAATAGACACACAATGTCACCTAGGAGAAAGTGGGGACTGCAGATGCAGGAGAGCAGAGTTAAGAGAGTGGTGCTGGAAAAGCACAGCAGGCCAGGCAGCATCCGAACGTGCTTTTCCAGCACCACACTCTTGACACAATGTCACCTGCCCAGGGGGTCCATTTGACAATAAAATCCCCCGTCTCAACAATGATTTATTCAAAGAATGATTATTTGATCCGTGATGGTCACATGATTTCACTGATAACCTTGCTCGGTCCGGTCAGTGGATCCCTGATTAACATGGATTATCCTGACCCCAGTCAAGCAGGCAGCTCAAGGCCTACTCTGCTCATTGATTACTGAAATGGGGGCTTCCTATTGGACAGTGGGGTACCAGATCCTCATAAATACGGGGTGCCGTAGAAAGGGTGAAGTGTGAAATTTGACAACTCACCCATTGGTGAAGACTGGATTAGTGGTGCTGGAAGAGCACAGCAGTTCAGGCAGTATCCAACGAGCAGCGAAATCGACGTTTCAGGCAAACGCTTGACGTTTGCCCGAAACGTCGATTTCGCTGCTCGTTGGATGCTGCCTGAACTGCTGTGCTCTTCCAGCACCACTAATCCAGTATTTGGTTTCCAGCATCTGCAGTCATTGTTTTTACCTCATTGGTGAAGACTGTTTATACACTGGGTTGAAGATGCTAAGGGATTCCTGCTCAAATCACCCAACTGCAAGTTAACCCGTACTCTCCTCCAGGAAGTCTGTGTCCTGGATGGATTAGGAATGGTTTTATCTATGTGAATTCCCATCTTTTGGATGAGATGATAGCTTGCAACTCTCGAGCTTCCTTTGTTAAGTTGAACCTCTAAACACTGGCTTCCAACACCTTCCCCAAAACTGGTGGGAGAGCTCGCCAGGAGTAGAGATCTCTGTGTTATTATTAAAAAAGACATGTTCAAAAGTAGCTGGCAAAAGAAAATTTGTTTGTTAATGATTAGGGACGTTTTTTTCCCAAACTCTGCCAGAATAGCGGGAGAGGAGCAAAGGAAATCGAGAATCAATGGATATTCCTCTGGAGGGGAAAACGTCTGGAAATTTCTCCTGACATTTCCATGTACTCCATGCTGCTGTGCTTCCTTGTAGGGGAAGGGCTGTACCTTCCCTGAAAGGGTTACTAGCTCATACCAGATTGGAATTAGATCAGGGCCCATGTGAACTGAAAGTCTGTGACCTGCAGCTCGGCTTCCAAACTGAGTTAGAGTCAGCTCCACTGGGGAAAAAGAGAACTTCACTACCTCTTGACCTTATCACTGCATAACAACAGGAAAAGCTCCTTCAGTTCCCAGGAGAGCCAAGGCAATTGTTTTTTTTCTGATGGAAGCGAGAGGAGACCAGACTGCATTCCTGCGGGGAGCTGAATGTTTAGAGTTCTTACATCACCAGCTTCACAAGTCACCCTCAGATCATGGCAGAGATGGTCAGTAGTGAGAGCTATCACCCCCTTTCCTCATTTAGTCAGAAAACCATAAAACATAGGAGCAGATATTAGGCCAATCAGGAAAAACAATGACTGCAGATGCTGGAAAGTAAATACTGGATTAGTGATGCTGGAAGAGCACAGCAGTTCAGGCAGCATCCAACGAGCAGCGAAATCGACGTTTCGGGCAAAAGCCCTTCATCAAGGGCTTTTGCCTGAAACGTCAATTTCGCTGCTCGTTGGATGCTGCCTGAACTGCTGTGCTCTTCCAGCACCACTATTCGGTGTGGACTTGTTGGGCCAAAGGGCCTGTTTCCACACTGTAAGTAATCTAATCTAATCTAATCTAATCCAGTATTAGGCCAATCAGCCCATCGAATCTGCTGCTAAATTGTCCATTGTGTTCAGGGATGTGTAGGTTAGCCGCATTAGTCAGGGGTAAATATAGGATAGGGGAATGGGTTTGGGTAGGTTACTGTTCGGAGGGTCGGTGTGGACTTGTTGGGCTGAAGGCCCTGTTTTCCACACCGTAGAGATTCTATGATTCTAACCCTTGATTCCTTTGGCAATCAAGAGCCTATCTATCTCCATCTTAAATATACTCACGTCTCCTCCAGAATCTCAGAGTATTACTGTTATTGTTTGCTGCTAGAGTTGTGAGGTTCTCTAGCATTCTCTGTTTTTATTCCAGATTAAAGGTTTAACACAGTAGTTTACTTTTACATATCATTAACTCCTTGCAGCCTGTCGGATCTTGGCCAGTATAAACTAGTTAATAATGCTTCCAGCCTTGCAAAAGCAGCTCGATTAAGCAGTACTTTAATCACTGACCAAGTCCTATGGAATAGCTTGAACTTGTGAAAGTTCACATACAATGACCCGTCTTGTCTTCCCTCTTGATTGAGGAACATGAAAATCGCCAGGTTTTCGAGGAGCGTTATATCGAGGGGATTAGCCCCCAAGCTTCATGTTGTTGAGGGCGAGATCATGTCATCAGTGGATTACAGCTGAGTTTCTGTGAACCTGCAAATGGAAGAGTAGCTATCACCAGAAGTGGTCACTGCAACCTCACCCTTCCAGAGTGAAAGGAAATAATCAATTTGCAGGTTACACTTTTCACCCGTTGCTTTCCATTGAAATACCTTCCCTGCTCAGGAGCAACTGACTCTGCGTCCAAATGGCTGTCATTTACTGCAGCTTGTCACAAGAATACAACAGAAAGGTGATCAGAACAGAAAGAAAGGCCATTAAAAAGGCCATTATAGATATCCCTCCACACCCCAGGGAGCACGACCGTCACGGAAGCTTTCGTGTTTGAGCATTACCTCAGAACAGGGCTGCAATGCTGTACGGAGAGTTTTGATTCCAGTTAATGGTTTTCAACCTGCATCCCAGTTAATAGTGGAGCTCATTAGCCAGTTTAGCAACTAAACCAGTGTATAAACTTGGAGGTATTACATAGAGCCTCCAATTGCACGACAACACTTGGGACTGTAGCTCATCACCACCTTCTGAAGTGTAGTGAGGGATGGGAAATAAATGCTGGTCCAACCAGCGACTGCCCACATCCTATAAATGTTTAATGCGCACCATCATATAAGGCCCAACATGGCCAATGTTTGAATTAATCCATTGGATTATGGGACCACTTTGCTCTGTCCATAGCAAGGTAAAAACAATGACTGCAGATGCTGGAAACCAGATTCTGGATTAGTGGTGCTGGAAGAGCACAGCAGTTCAGGCAGCATCCAAGGAGCTTCGAAATCGACGTTTTGGGCAAAATGCCTTCATCAGGAATAAAGGCAGTGAGCCTGAAGCGTGGAGAGATAAGCTAGAGGAGGGTGGCGGTGGGGAGAAAGTAACATAGAGTACAATGGGTGAGTGGGGGAGGGGATGAAGGTGATAGGTCAAGGAGCAGAGGGTGGAGTGGATAGGTGGAAAAGAAGATAGGCAGGTAGGACAAGTCCGGACAAGTCATGGGGACAGTTACTGAGCTGGAAGTTTAGAACTAGGGTGAGGTGGGGGAAGGGGAAATGAGGAAACTGTTGAAGTCCACATTGATGCCCTGGGGTTGAAGTGTTCCGAGGCGGAAGATGAGGAGTCCTTCCTCCAGGCGTCTGGTGGTGAGGGAGCGGCGGTGAAGGAGGCCCAGGACCTCCATGTCCTCAGCAGAGTGGGAGGGAGAGTTGAAATGTTGGGCCACAGGGCGGTGTGGTTGATTGGTGCAGGTGTCCCGGAGATGTTTCCTAAAGCGCTCTGCTAGGAGGCGCCCAGTCTCCCCAATGTAGAGGAGACCGCATCGGGAGCAACGGATACAATAAATGATATTAGTGGATGTGCAAGTAAAACTTCGATGAATGTGGAAGGCTCCTTTAGGGCCTTGGATAGAGGTGAGGGAGGAGGTGTGGGCGCAAGTTTTACAGTTCCTGTGGTGGCAGGGGAAAGTGCCAGGATTGGAGGGTGGGTTGTTTGGGGGCGTGGACCTGACCAAGTAGTCGCGGAGGGAACGGTCTTTGCGGAAGGCGGAAAGGGGTGGGGAGGGAAATATATCCCTGGTAGTGGGGTCGGTTTGGAGGTGGTGGAAATGTTGGCGGATAATTTGGTTGATGCGAAGGTTGGTGGGGTGCAAGGTGAGCACCAGGGGCATTCTGTCCTTGTTACAGAGGGGTGGGGTCTGCAGGCGGAGGTGCGGGATGTAGACGAGATATGTTGGAGGGCATCTTTAACCACGTGGTCTCTAAAGAAGGAGGCCATCTGGTGTGTTCTGTGGTGGAACTGATCCTCCTCGGAGCAGATCCAGTGGAGGCGGTGGAATTGGGAATACGGGATGGCATTTTTGCAAGAGGTAGGGTGGGAAGAGGTGTAATCCAGGTCTGGAGAGGAAAAAACAGAGGGCTTGGAGGCCCTGGTGTGTCCTCTCCAGACGTCCCCAACAGTACCCTTCCACCGACACTCTCATTCGTTTGGCCAAACTGGTCCTCACCCTTAACAATTTCACCTTTGAATCCTCCCACTTCCTCCAGACCAAAGGGGTAGCCTGGCCACACGTATGGGCCCCAGCTATGCCTGTCTCTTTGTTGACTACGTAGAGCAGTTGATCTTCCGTAATTACACCGGCACCACTCCCCACCTCTTCCTCCGCTACATTGATGACTGCATTGGTGCCACCTCGTGCTCCCGCAAGGAGGTTGAGCAATTCATCAACTTCACCAACACATTCCACCCTGACCTTAAATTTACCTGGACCATCTCTGACACCTCCCTCCCCTTCCTGGACCTCTCCATCTCCATTAATGACGACCGACTTGACACTGACATTTTTTACAAACCCACCAACTCCCACAGCTACCTGGATTACACCTCTTCCCATCCTATCTCTTGCAAAAGTGCCATCCTGTATTCACAATTCCACTGCCTCCGCTGGATCTGCTCCCAGGAGGACCAGTTCCACCACAGGACACACCATATGGCCTCCTTCTTTAGAGACCGCAATTTCCCTTCCCACGTGGTTAAAGATGCCCTCCAACGCATCTCGTCCACATCCCGCACCTCCGCCCTCAGACCCCACCCCTCTGTAACAAGGACAGAATGCCCCTGGTGCTCACCTTGCACCCCACCAACCTTCGCATAAACCAAAGCATCCGCCGACCTTTCCGCCACCTCCAAACAGACCCCACCACCAGGGATATATTTCCCTCCCCACCCCTTTCCGCCTTCCACAAAGACCGTTCCCTCCGCGACTACCTGGTCAGGTCCACGCCCCCAAACAACCCACCCTCCCATCCTGGCACTTTCCCCTGCCACCACAGGAACTGTAAAACCTGCGCCCACACCTCCTGCCTCACCTCTATCCAAGGCCCTAAAGGTGCCTTCCACATCCATCAAAGATTTTCCTGCACATTCACTAATATCATTTATTGTATCCGTTGCTCCCGATGCGGTCTCCTCTATATTGGGGAGACTGGGCGCCTCCTAGCAGAGCGCTTTAGGAAACATCTCCGGGACACCCGCACCAATCAACCAAACCGCCCCGTGGCCCAACATTTCAATTCCCCCTCCCACTCTGCCGAGGACATGGAGGTCCTGGGCCTCCTTCACCGCCGCTCCCTCACCACCAGACGCCTGGAGGAAGAACGCCTCATCTTCCGCCTCGGAACACTTCAACCCCAGGGCATCAATGTGGACTTCAACAGTTTCCTCATTTCCCCTTCCCCCACCTCACCCTAGTTCTAAACTTCCAGCTCAGTAACTGTCCCCATGACTTGTCCGGACTTGTCCTACCTGCCTATCTCCTTTTCCACCTATCCACTCCACCCTCTGCTCCTTGACCTATCACCTTCATCCCCTCCCCCACTCACCCATTGTACTCTATGCTACTTTCTCCCCACCCCCATCCTCCTCTAGCTTATCTCTCCACGCTTCAGGCTCACTGCCTTTATTCCTGATGAAGGGCTTTTGCCCGAAACGTCGATTTCGAAGCTCCTTGGATGCTGCCTGAACTGCTGTGCTCTTCCAGCACCACTAATCCAGAATCTGTCCATAGCAAGCCAGTTTTATTGATGAGCCACAGTGTAAGTCTGTAACTGGAATTCTGGACAACAGACCACTCCAGAACAATAGTAATCTGTCAACTCTCTGAAATGGCCATGGAAGGCACTAAACTCAGAGACAATTAAGGATTGGGTTATAAATGGTTAATGCCAAAATCTCAAGTAGAGATAAATAAACAAGTAACAGAGCTGCCATGCACTTGCCCCCTTTGCTGAGTTTCATGAATTCTCATCAGGCTGGCGTGCTCAAAAACTGAGAAACATTTAATCTATTAATTTCTTATTTGATTGGCTTGGGAAAAGATTCAGACTACTCCTACTATCTTAATTATAACATGATGCACTGCAGCAACTCACCAAGACTCCTCAGACAGCACCTTCCAAACCCAAGACCACTTCCATCTAGAAGGACAAGGGCAGCAGGTACACCACCCCCTGCAAGCCCTTCACCATCCTGATTTGGAAATGTATCATTTCTTTCAGTGTCGCTGGGTCAGAATCCTGGAACCCCCTCTCTCGGGGCAATGTGGGTCAACCCACAGCACATGGACTGCAGCGGTTCAGGAAGGCAGCTCACCCCCACCTTTCAAGGGGCAACTAGGGACGGGCAATAAATACTGGGCCCCAGTCAGTGACACCCACACTCCAAGAGTGAATAAAAAGAAGTTACTGTTTATCGCAGAGTAACCAAGGCTTAAAAGTGAAGGACAGGAACATTTTCAAAGGAAGGATGTGAGTGAAAGGATTGCACTGCCTGGCCAGCAGTGAGAAAGCGAGTGCAGTCACACCCCCTTCCAGCCCGATTTAACTGAAAAGAAATGAAGTGAAACACATTTGCCAAAATTCATTCGAACAGCACAGCACTGTTCAGAAGCAATCAAGCTCTGGGCAAAATGTTGAACTCTGATTTCACAGAGGCTGACAAGTTTAGCAACATGGAATTATATTTTAAAGATTCCACTGTAACATAACTGGGCTATCTCAGTGACAAGACAAAAAAGCTGACACGGCCTCAGATTTTCCAGCAACTGATATAAATACTCGACATAAATACTTGATATACATACTCGATATAAATACTCGATATAAATACTCGATATAAATACTCGACATAAATACTCGATATGAATACTCGATATGAATACTCGACATAAATACTCGATATGAATACTCGAAGCTCAAAAATGCTGATCTCTCAGAAAGGGAAGGCAGAATGTTAGCCCCAACAAATACTGCTTGCTCTGTGAATCCCTCAGAGAGACTGGGAAAGGTGGTCCTGTCAGGAACACTTCTGTCTTTCCTTTGGAAGGTTTTGGCTCTGCAGTCCCACTCCTCTACATTGGGGAGACAGGACGTCTTCTGGCAGGTCGTTTCAGAGAACATCTCTGGGACACCCGCACCCACCAACCCCACTGCCCTGTGGCTGAACACTTCAACTCCCCCTCCCACTCCGTCAAGGTCATGCAGGTCCAGGGCCTCCTCCATCGCCAAACCTTTACCACCCAACACCTGCAGGAGGAGCACCTCATACTCCACCTTGGGACCCTGCAACACAACGGGATCAACTTGGATTTCAACAGCTTCCTCATTTCCCCTCCCCCCACGTTATCCCAATTCCCAAGCCTCCAACTTGGCACTGCCCTCCGGACCCATCCATCACTGCCCCCTCTGACCTATCACCTTCACCTACCTATCGCTTTCCCAGCTGCATCCGCCCAACCCCACCCCTCTCTCATTTATCTCTCAGCCCTGCTCCCCCCTCACCCCCCAGCCCACAAGCCTCATTCCTGATGAAGGGCTTATACCTGAAACGTCGATTCTCCTGCTCCTCAGATGTGCCTGACCTACTGTGTTTTTCCAGCGCCACACTCTCGAGTCCCACTCCAGGGCTTGAGTACGGAAGTCTATCACCTACCCAGGTGGTACAGTCAGGGGTGCCACCTGTCCTCCCATGGGGATCTTAGAAAATCTAATTGGAGATGGCCATTCAGCCCCTCAAGCCTACTCCACTATTTAATATGACCCATGGCTGATCTCATCTCAGCCTCAACTCCACTTACCTGCCCACTCTCCAGAACTTTTTAACCTGTTACTAATTAAAAATCTGCCTATCTCCTTCTTAAACATATTCAGTGTCCCAGCTCCCACCGCACGCTCGGGCAGTGA
The DNA here is from genome assembly GCF_047496795.1 of Chiloscyllium punctatum. NCBI lineage: Eukaryota > Metazoa > Chordata > Chondrichthyes > Orectolobiformes > Hemiscylliidae > Chiloscyllium > Chiloscyllium punctatum. The sequence goes on along the minus strand of NC_092767.1, from coordinate 79,640,523 downwards.
ATCTCACAGATTCATGACCCTATAAGAGAAGTAATCCCTCCTTATCTTTGCTTTAAATCTGCACCCTCACCCTCTCCCCGCCCCACTTTATCCGAAAGCGAGTACCTCCCATACCAGATTGCCCCACAAGGGCAACATCGTCTTACATCTTTTTCAATTCTCTTTATATCATAGAATCCCTACAGTGGGGATCAAGTCCACGCTGACCCTCAGAAGGGCGCCTCACCCAGACTCAGTCCCCCTACCCTATCCCCGTAAACCTGCATTTCCATGGCCAATCCACTCTAACCTGCATATTTTTGGACTGTAGGAGGAAACCAGAGCAAACCTTCGCAGACAAGGGGAGAATATGCAAACTCCATGTAGACAGGGAAAACTAGCCATTTGGATACAGAACTGGCTCAAAGGAAGAGGGTGGTGGTGGAGGGTTGTTTTTCAGACTGGAGGCCTGTGACCAGTGGAGTGCCACAAGGATCGGTGCTGGGTCCTCTACTTTTTGTCATTTACATAAATGATTTGGATGCGAGCATAAGAGATACAGTTAGTAAGTTTGCAGATGACACCAAAATTGGAGGTGGTAGTGAACAACGAAGAAGGTTACCTCAGATTACAACGGGATCTTGACAAGATGGGCCAATGGGCTGAGAAGTGGCAGATGGAGTTTAATTCAGATAAATGCGAGGTGCTGTATTTTGGGAAAGCAAATCTTAGCAGGACTAATACACTTAATGGTAAGGTCCTAGAGAGTGTTGCTGAACAAAGAGACCTTGGAGTGCAGGTTCATAGCTCCTTGAAAGTGGAGTCACAGGTAGACAGGATAGTGAAGAAGGCTTTTGGTATGCTTTCCTTTATTGGTCAGAGTATTGAGTACAGGAGTTGGGAGGTCATGTTGCAGCTGTACAGGACATTGGTTAGGCCACTATTGGAATATTGCGTGCAATTCTGATCTCCTTCCTATTGGAAAGATGTTGTGAAACTTGAAAGGGTTCAGAAAAGATTTACAAGGATGTTGCCAGGATTGGAGGATCTGAGTTACAGGGAGAGGCTGAACAGGCTGGGGCTGTTTTCCCTGGAGCGTCGGAGGCTGAGGGGTGACCTTATAGAGATTTATAAAATTATGAGGGGCATGGATAGGATAAATAGACAAAGTCTTTTCCCTGGGGTCGGGGAATCCAGAACTAGAGGGCATAGGTTTAGGGTGAGAGGGGAAAGACATAAAAGAGACCTAAGGGGCAACTTTTTCACACAGAGGGTGGTACATGTATGGAATGAGCTGCCAGAGGAAGTGGTGGAGGCTGGTACAATTGCAACATTTAAAAGGCATTTGGATGGGTATATGAATAGGAAGGGTTTGGAGGGATATGGGCCGGGTGCTGGCAGGTGGGACTAGATTGGGTCGGGATATCTGGTCAGCATGGGTGGCACGGTGGCACAGTGGTTATCACTGCTGCCTCACAGCACCGGAGACCCGGGTTCAATTCCCACCTCAGGCGACTGACTGTGTGGAGTTTGCATGTTGTCTGCGTGGGTTTCCTCCGGGTGCTCCGGTTTCCTCCCACAGTCACAAAGATATGCAGGTCAGGTGAATTGGCCATGCTAAATTGCCCGTAGTGTTAGGTAAGGGGTAAATGTAGGGGTATGGGTGGGTTGCGCTTCGGCGGGTCGGTGTGGACTTGTTGGGCCGAAGGGCCTGTTTCCACACTGTAATGTAATGTAATCTAATCTAATCTAGCATGTCCAGGTTGGACCGAAGGGTCTGTTTCCATGCTGTACATCTCTATGACAGGTGCCTAAGGGTGGAATCGAACCTGGGTCCCTGGTGCTGGGAGGCAGCAGTGCTAAAAACTGAGTCTTTGGCATCTTACATGTTTCAGTTAAAATCTCCTCTCATCTTTCCAAACTCCAGAGAGTATTGGCCTAAACTGCTTAGTTTCTCTTCATAAAACAGGCCTCTCATCTCTGGAATTAATCCAATAGACCTTCTTTGAACTGTCTCCAATGCAAGGGGAACAGCAGATAGTCCTTAGTATCTTGGCCAATATTTGTCCCTCAATCAAAATCACAAACACAGATGATCAAGCCATTATTACAGTGCCGTTTATGATAACTTATGATCAACTAATTGGCTCTTGTGAATGAGATATTATGCTGTCGATACTTGAACAGATTTAGTTCCTCCACAGTGAAGCTATTTCAGATACACTTATGGAAATGCAAATCTTCCTTCTCTTTTAGATCTGAAATCCTCAACACTTCTTCACTAAACCTCTTAATCCTTTCTCTCTAGAAACATCTCAAAGTCTCTTAAACTGTATTTCTTTTTCCAGTCTACATCCATAACATTTTAAATATGGTTTTGCTATCAAAGAGAAGCAGTTCTCATCTTCGTTTAGATAAATTAGCCTTTCCAGCAACACTCATTTGTATTTAGTAAAATAAAGAATTTTAGCTTAAATCTCAGTGACATGAAACCAAAAGGAGAAGGATATATTTTTATCAAACCTACATCAGTAAACTCTTCTATCGATTTATAAACTGCACAGAATCTGTAAACCAGAATTCTCACAATTTAATTTTGAGCATGCATCCCATAAGCAATACTAATATCATAACTGATGGAATGATCACAATTGAGCTTCTGAAGCCTGACTTCAGATATAAACTCTTGTAAATACCATTCCATGATCAATAGAAACCCATGTGTTTTCTCTACCTTTAGTGTAATTCTCCTCACGGAATGATAATCAGGTAGGTCGGTGCAAGGAAGGACGCTTCAAGACACTAAAGGAAAAGACAGTGTAGATCAAGATAAACTATTTCCACTGGGTGGGGATTCTAGAATTAGGGGTATAGTCTGAGAGTGAGGGCCAGTGAGTTCAGGAGAGATTAGATTAGATTCCCCTACGGTGTGGAAACAGGCCCTTTGGCCCAACAAGTCCACACTGACCCTCCAAAGATTCACCCACCCAGACCCATTCCCCTGACCAATACAATGGGCAATTTAGCATGGCCAATTCACCTGACCTGCACATCTTTGGACTGTGGGAGGAAACCAGAGCACCCGGAGGAAACCTATGCAGACACAGGGAGAATGTGCAAACTCCACACAGATAGTCACCCTAGGCTGGAATTGAACCTGGGACCCATGAGCCACCATGCCACCCCAAATGGTAGGAAGCACTTCCACACACAAAGGGTGGGAGAGATTTGGAACTCTTCTTCCATAATTGGCAGTGGATGTTGGATCAGTTGTTAATTTAACATCTAAGATAGATACACATGTCTTTGGCAATGGTATTAAGGGATATGGGCCAAAAGCAGTTATATGGAGTTAGGTTACAGATCAGCCATGATCTCACAGAATGATAACCATGATGTGCAAGTGCCCATGTTGGACTGGGGTGGACAAAGTCACAAGGTCACACAACACCAGGTTATCGTTCAATAGGTTTATTTAAAATCACAAGCTTTCAGAGCACTGCCCCTTCATCAGGTGGTTTTTACCTGATGAAGGAGTTGTGCTCCAAAATCTTGTGATTTCAAATAAACCTAGCGTTGTGTGACTTCTGTCATTGAATGATGGAACAGACTCGAGAGGCTGAATAGCCTACTTCTGTTGCCCCTGGATATTTGGATGATGTTGGGTATGATTGTCTTTACTGGTCAGAGCATTGAGTACAGGAGTTGGGAGGTCATGCAATGACTGCATGGGACATTGGTTCGGCCACTTTTGGAATATTGTGTTCTGTTCTGGTCTCCCTCCTATCGGAAGGATGTTGTGAAACTTGAAAGGGCTCAGAAAAGATTCACGAGGATGTTGGAGGATTTGAGCTACAGGGAGAGGCTGAACAGGCTGGGGCTGTTTTCCCTGGAGCGTCAGAGGCTGAGGGGTGACCTTATAGAGGTTGATAGAATCATGAGAGGCATGGATAGAATAAATAAACAAAGCCTTTTCCCTGGGGTGAGGGAATCCAGAACTAGAGGGCATAGATTTAGGGTCAGAGGGAAGAGATTTAAAAGGGATCTGAGGGGCAACTTTATTACACAGAGGGTGATGTGTGTATGGAATGAGCTGCCAGAGGAAGTGGTGGAGGCTGGTACAATTGCAACATTTAAAAGGCATCTGGATGGATATATGAATAGGAAGGGTTTTGAGATGTATGGGCCAAATGCTGGCAAACGGGACTAAATTGATTTTGGATATCTGGTCAGCATGGACGAGTTGGACCGAAGGGTCTGTTACTGTGCTGTACATCTGTATGAGTCTATGATTGGGTAGGTTCTAAGGATAAGGAGAAGATTGGAGACTATAAGGTGACGTTTGTACAAGACCTCAGCTTGGCTGTTTCCACCTTTGACTGTGCACCTGAAACTGTTTGACAGAAAGTTGGACTGACTATGTTCCAGGCAGCAAACCTTCCTGTAAATCAAACTGGAGTATGGGCATAGGGCCATTGCTGTTATGCCTGCAACAGCTGTAGCTTCCTACAAGCGCAATAAAATCTGTCAGGACTATTGAGGAAGAGACAGGGGAACCCAATTTATCACTCATGCCGATGAGCTGAAACTATTATAGGAGCACATTAAATGTCTTCCACCGTTAAAAAGATGATTCATATACCACTGTATCCAGAGGCCTATGTCTCTGCAACAATAACAGTTTATTGACTAAAAAAAAACAGCACACAATAGTTTATGAAGCTTTCAGTTCCTTTATCATGCCCAGTGAAGTGTTAAACCAGACTGGGCACAGCAGTAAAACTCACTCACACATTCTGAAATAGAGTTCAACAATGACAGGGAAAAACATGTACGGTGACATGTCTAACAATCCTTTGTCAAACAGTGCATGAATTATCGCCGGATTCGAACCAAGAAATATTCTCTTTAACAAAAGCTTTCAAAGCATCAGTTCCGGATTGGACATGTGAGTGATTGTGCCATCATAGTTTTATTGTACAACTCTCAATGGGCAGAGCGATGAATTCATCCTGTCTCCTCCCTCTTCCCCTGACAGCGGTCCTATCAGTTCCCAGTGCTTTGACCACTCTCTGGTGCCTCACTCATTTGGAAACACATTTAAACAATTTATTCCTAGAGACACTAACACTGAGCTCATCCCATCCTGGACCAGTGCACACTGGGAACAGCCAAAGGCTGAAATGCTGTTTGATTCTTTATTCCGCTTTTAGCCTAAGGGCACCCTGTTTAGCCACAGCACCCAAGTAATGAGCTTGATAGATACCGACAGGAATTAATAGCATAACAGAGCTTCTGGTTAACATCCCCAGGGACACTGGGAGTCATGAAAGCACTGCTTTTCATTGTTCCCTCCTTACAGATAGCTCATACCAGCAATGAATTGTCTCTTTCTATATGAGACACATTGGACAATGAACCCAATAGTTGTTGCTGTAGAGTGAAGGGAATCCTCTACAGAAAGGGAGTCTGCCAGTGTTGACATACCCTTTGTGAGTGATTTGCTTGGGACCATCTTGCTTTGGTTTCCTATATCAATGCAAATATTTGTTGTGCTCCTGGATTGTCCTGGAAACATTATATTGTCAAGATTAATACCAGCTTTACCACAAATCTATTGTGCCTCCAGTCAACACCCCAGGTTCTTTGTGGGAGCAATTTACTGCAGATGCTGAAAACTGTACTGAAAACAAAAAATGCTGGAAATCACAATGGGTCAACAGCATCTGTAGGGAGACAGCAAGCTCTGATAAAGAGTCAACTAGACTCAAAACATTAGCTTGCTCTCTCTCCACAGATACTGCCTGACCCATTGTGATTTCCAGGTCATGTTGTGGCTGTACAGGACATTGATTAGGCCACTATTGGAATATTGCGTGCAATTCTGGTCTCCTTCCTATCAGAAGGGTGTTGTGAAACTTGAAAGAGTTCAGAAAAGGTTTACAAGGATGTTGCCAGGGTTTGAGGATTTGAGCTATAGGGAGAGGCTGAACAGGCTGGGGCTGTTTTCCCTGGAGTGTTGGCGTCTGAGGGGTGACCTTATAGAGGTTTATAAAATCATGAGGGGCATGGATAGGATAAATAGACAAAGTCTTTTCCCTAGGGTGGGGGAGTCCAGAACTAGAGGGCATAGGTTTAGGGTGAGAGGGGAGAGATATAAAAGAGACCTAAGAGGATGGTACGGGTATGGAATGAGCTGCCAGAGGAAGTGGTGGAGGCTGATACAATTGCAACATTTAAAAGGCATTTGGATGGGTATATGAATAGGAAGGGTTTGGAGGGATATGGGCCGGGTGCTGGCAGGTGGGACTAGATTGGGTCGGGATATCTGGTGGACATGGACGGGTTGGACCGAAGGGTCTGTTTCTGTGCTATACATCTCGATAACTCTATGACTCTTTCTGCCTTTTACATCTCACACTGTTTCACATTCCTTTTTATTCATATTCATATTTTGTCTTCCTTATTCATATTTTGTTTTCCTTCTTCTTTTCCACACCTGGTGGAGATTAGAACCTGTCTTCCAGAATCTACTCAGGCTTTTAAGCCAACTTCTCAGTGGACAATAGCGACCCATGGTCTTTACCTGTTATTTTTGTTTTTACTTTCTCATTGGCTCCAGCCAGATTTCATTCACTCTTCTCAAGAGATCTTGTTTCTCCCTTCCAGTAATAGCTGCAGATCTTTCCATAGATCCTGCCCTTGTTCCTTTCAGGACTGAAGCGAAGGATTTGTTCCATGCCTTCAGCATTGCCTTCAGACTTGATGATACGTACAAGAGGGCATAATCTCAGAATAAGGGGCTGCACATTTAAGATGGCAATGTGGAGGAATTTCTTCTCTCAGAGGGTAGGGAGCCTGTGGAGTTCTTTACAGCAGAGGGCTGTCACAGCTGGGTCGGTAAGTATATTCAAAGCTGGGTGAGACATGTTTTCATTAAGAAGGGGATCAAGGGTTTGAGAGGAAAGACAGGAAGGTGAAGTGAAGGATTAGCAGATCAGCTATGATCTCATTGAATGGCAGTCTTGATGGGCTGAATGACCTACTTCTGCTTCTAGATTTTAAGGTCTTAAGACCCACACATCCCCCATTTCCACCACAATCTTCTCCCTAATGTACTTCAGCCCAACCCAATTAATTTCACGTGACACGTTTTCCCCAAGTAATCCTCTGCACTGCAGACAGGAGAATGGAGCAGAATATTGATTCAGCGTCCATCTGCAGCACCTCCTGCATCCAACGTTCAGGCATTCCAGCTGTTCTACCTTCACCTCTGCCTGAGCTTGGTGATGGGGTGTTGGAAGGCAGAGGTCTGTTTGCTGTCTGGGGGCTTTCTGATTGATAGTCGTTTCCTGTTTGGTTTCACTGTAGTGTGTAAACTGACCAGGTCACATGAACAGTCTGGTCAAACTTATTGACCCCACGTTTTTGTCAGGGGATCAGCCTGATAGACATTCAAGCTCTGCTGTTTTCTTAAGTGGACTTTGGCATCCTTCCAAAACCAAAACAAAGCGTCAACGCTGAACAGGACCAGGCCATTCAGCCCCTTTAGAGCTTGTTGCAGTGAATGAGATTACAGCTGAACCTCACCCCAACTCCGTCCACCTGCCACCACATTCTGTAATACCCTTTGACCATCAAAACTCGCATGATCACAGCTTTCAAACAACGACCTGAGATCTTGCGGTCACTATAGTAATTGTAACAACGTCAGCCAGGTAACCTCATAAAATATGATTTGTTAATCTGGTCCAATCAGGGATCCCCGGCTGACAGATATAAGCAGAAGGGTCAGGGGTTCTGCTCACTTTGAGAGTTGATTCTGAGGGAGCTGGACCAGTGTATGCAAGGTCTCTCCATGTGTAAGTAAAGGGGGACTTGGTGACGGGGTATCGGCCTGTGTGGGGTTATTTCAGTGAGATTTATACCAATAGTCATGAAAAGATCGCTTCCCCAAATTGTTTCTGAGCTAGGCTTTGATATTAAGGTTCTGTGTTAACCCATCAATTCCCTTCAAATGCCTTAAAATCTTAATCAAATTGCTACCTGATCTCCCAAATGTATGTGCTCTCCCCTCAGTAGTTAGTCTGAATGCAGCCACATGAGTGTACAAATTAACAGCAGGGATGCACCATCTGACCCCTTGACTGTGCTCCACTATTTCATTAGTTCTGCTCTGTTTGTGTCTAATTTCGACATTCCCTTCTGAACCCAATTATCTTTGATGCCCCTGTCTCATAAAAATCTACTTACTCCTGCCTTTTCGATATACAAAGAACCCATCACTGTCCACTTTCTGAGGCAGAGAATTCAAAGATCACACAAGGATAGAGAAAAAAATCTTCTCCCTTTCCTCAAAGAACAGAGTCCAGTAACATTCGGCTGAATCTGCACTGGAGAGTTTCCCAGGCCACCATAATCTGGCCTGTCGAGTCACCACAGTCCCAGAGGTGGATGGGGCTGCTCTCCCATTACACAGAGAGAGACACAGAGAGATGACTGGTGGTGGTTTAACCTGAGGGTCACCACGCCTCAGGCAAGAGGGGACATTGAGAAGGAGAGTTATTCACGATAACTTCAGCCAGTGCAGGAATTGAACCCACACTATTGGCATCGTGCTGCAATAAAAGCCAGCCATCCAGCCAACTGAGCTAAACAACCAACAAAAGCTGTACTCATGGCTCAACTAAGGGCCAGATGCTTTTATGCACAAGTCTGGGTGGTGACTGTGGCCACTCTGGCAGATCCTGTCCCCATCCCAGGCTCGTTTTTGTCTTCCCTGCCGATAGATGATTGGTAACTGATGAAAGCAGCAGATGACTATGACCTGCACTCCACTGAGCTGAGACTATTACAGACCAGGAGCCAGCTCTGGGACTGAGTGACTTACACTTCTCAGCATGTACAAAGGGAGAGAGCACATTCACCAGGCTTCAAGCCAATGCTTGCAGCTTTGTTTGTTGCTGATCGAACACATTCCTGCCTTGCTGGAGATCAGCTGCTGCACACCTCCAAGGATCATGTTTGCAACTTACTACAGAAAAACAGCCAAGCCAGGAGCTCCTCAGAGCACTGCGTGGCAGCAATTGACCACCCCACTCACTCTGTGACAGTACATTAAATATCAGTGAGAGCAATTAGTACAAGAGGATGGCACAGTGGCTCAGTGGTTAGCACTACTGTCTCATAGCACCAGGCTCCCAGGTTCAATTCCACCCTTGGGCGACTGATGTGTGGAGTTTGCGCATTCTCCCTGTGTCTGCGTGGGTTTCCTCCCACAATCCAAAGATGTGCACGTTAGGATGGATTGGTCACGATAAATTGCCCATAGTGTCCAGGGATGTGCAGGTTAGATGGTTTAAGAGTATGTTGCTGGAAAAGCACAGCAGGTCAGGCAGCATCTGAGAAGTAGGAAAATTATCATCTTGGGCAAAAGCCATTCATGATGACTCTTGACTCTAATTCTGCAGTCTTCACTTTCACTTAGATTAAGTGGATTAGCCATGGGAAATACAGGGTAGGGGGATGTGTCTGGATAGGATGTTCTTTGGCGGGTCAGTGTGGACTCGATGGGCTGATTGGCCTGCTTCCACACTTGTAGGAGTTCCAAACTGAAAAACAAATCAGCTCCAACTAAGCTCAGTACAAACTGAAGTGTCATACATCACAAAGATTAACATCATTTTAAATTTGCTCACAATTCCATTTAGTTTTTGCCGGGTACAGTGTTGGCTTCATCTTTTCACTATCCTCAGACATTGTGCATCCAGAGACAGAAGCAGATGTACGGGGTCAGGCTGCTGAAGCTGAACTTGTGTCTCAGGGTTTGAATGCTTGAGGCATGTTCCCCACCTACACCCCCCACCATCTGTTTGTCTGACTGGATCTGGATCGCTAATGAGGAGAGATCGCATACATTTAGGATCATATTCCCTGGAGTAAAGGAGATTAGATGGTGTTTTGTTTAAGATTTTAGGATTTCAAAAGGAATTGATTGATGAATTGATACTTAACATCAAAGCCTGGTCTGGAGAGGTATTTAGGGAATAGATCTTTACATGATAGATGGGAGAAGTGTGACCTCAAAAGCTTAATTCATCATTTCAAAACTGAAATAGCTGGTTGCTGGGTATTGCAGAATATATACAGGTAGGTGGCCTGGATGGAGTTAGGGTAGAGGTCAGGTGTACTTTCATTCAGCATGCCCCATGTTGTGACTGGACAGGACGTTGATTAGTCTACTTTTGGAATGCTGCATGCAATTCTGTTCTCCCTGCTATAGGAAGGATGTTGTGAACCTTGAAAGGTGAAGAAACAATTTACAAGGATGTTGCCAGATTTGGAGGGTTTGAGGTACAGGGAGAGGCTGAACAGGCTGGAGCTGTTTTCCCTGGAGCGTCGGAGGCTGAGGGGTGACCTTATAGAGGTTTATAAAATTATGAGGGGGCATGGATAGGATAAATAGACAAAGTGTTTTCTTCAGGGTAGAGGAGTCTGAAACTAGAGGGAATAGGTTTAGGGTGAGAGGGGAAAGATTTAAAAGCAACCTCAGGGGCAACATTTTCACACAGAGGGTGGTACGTGTATGGAATGAGCTGCCAGAGGATGTGGTGGAAGCTGGTACAATTACAACATTTAAAAGGCATCTAGATGGGTATATGAATAGGAAGGGTTTAGAGAGATATGGACCAAGTGCTGTCAAATGAGACAAGATTAATTTGGGATAGCTGGTCAGCATGGATGAGTTGGGCCGAGAGGTCTGCTTCCATGTTGTATAGCTGCACGACTCTATGACTCTATATCTTGCTTCACTCTCCAATGGACAAGGCATTAAGACCATAAGATTTGGAGCAGAATTAGGCCATTCAGCCCTTTTAGTCTATTCCACCATTCAGTCATGGCTGGTATCAGGAGACAGGAGTCAAAGGGTGAGGCTAATAATCCAGAGATATCAGCTCGATGATAGAACAGGGGCTCAGAGATCCAGGTCTCCTGACTACACTAATGTAGTTGGCACTGTGAGTGGTGGGACATGCAAAGGAACATTGAAATAATTGGGAAAAGCCATGGCTATTGGAGATCAACATGGTGGAATCTGAGCTTTCCTCCATACAGACCAGACCAGACCAGACGACCACAATGTTTGTGGAACCAAGATGGAGCAATGGATCTGAAATGCAGATCATCCATGATCTAATTTAATTGCAGAACAGGCTTGAAGGTTGAAATGATCTCCCCCACCCTACCCCTTCCCTATGTGTTCACAGTGTGGAGTCACTCTACAATAGGTCTGTTATTTCCAACCTAAGACCAGTCCCAGAGTAAGGAGTGTGTATTCAACCTGGAGTCACTTCCAGTAAGAGTCATTGCTTCCTGCTTCAGAGGAAACAAATCCCTCCCAAAAACCAGAGAAGACAGGAGGCTAGTTTAAAAATGATAAATGAGACTTTTAATCCACAATTATTTCATCACTTTCATCCTTAAAGGGTGGTCCATAATGACTCAGTCTAAACTGTCTGAAGATTGGAGCAATAGGCCAAACATTTGAGAAAGATTGGTCCATTCAAAATCGGTGTCATTCTATATATCAAGCTCTTGGTTTAAACTGTGAATGCATTAGAAGCTGGCTTACTGGTATCCAGTGAACTGACTGGCTACCTCCAGGGCAGAAGTTCCTGTTGGACTGATGCATTTAAAGAATATAACTGCAATGAACACTTTGCTGTATGTTTAGGGCAGGCGAGGGACAGTGTGCTAATTGCAGCACTGAGAGTAGGTAAGTGTTATAATTAGCCTGAGGGCCATCGCTCTCTGATTAAACATGTTGCAACATTAATTCCAGCCATTACTCAGTGACACGACAGAGTTGATGTGAAAGGTCAGGTCTCTTGTTTAGACACTGAATGTGAGGCAGGGACAAGGGATTGAGCCTTCAATTTCCTACAGTACACAGAAAATAAATGCTTATCGACCTGGAGAGGCAGCACTGGTCAAGTAGAGAGCCAATAGGGGTTTGCATCCCAATACTCAGTCTGCACCAACATTGTCAACAAGGATTTTTAATGAGTCATAATTTTTAAAAATTGCTTAAAATAAAAACCAGGTGGCATTGGACAAAAAAACAGAAATAACTGCGGATGCTGGAAATCAGAATCAAAAACAGAAATTGCTGGAAAAGCTCAGTAATGTTTTGGGTTGTGAACTCTGTTCTCTCTCCACAGATGCTGTCAGACCTGCAGAGCTTTTCCAGCAATTTCTGTTTTTGTTTCTGTTGGAAAGCATATTTGGACATAGGATAAATAAAATCCATATATCAAAAAAGAGTCAACTTTCTCATGCAGAGGGTGGTGCAAGTATGGAATGAGCTGTTAAAGGAGGTGTTGGAGGCTGCTACAATTAAAACATTCAAAAGGCATCTAGATGGGTACATGAATAGGAAAGGTTTAGAGAGATATGGGCCCAATACTGGCAAATGGGACTAGATTAATTTAGGATATCTGGTTGGCATGGAAAAGAGTTTGTTTCCATGCTGTCCATCTCCATGACACTAAATGTATGCATTGCTATGCCCACAATGCATGAAGTAAGCTCCTAAATTGGTTTTAAAAACTACATTTTTCTCTCAATTTGCACTTAAAATGGTTGTTAGTGACCACAGCACGTACAAGATGGTTAGGGTGTAGAAGTTTCCAGAAACTCCCCATTTACAATTCATCGCTCTGGGGGAAGTTCACATGCAAAATTGAAAGTGGACTGCAAAAACAGTGAAATAATATGGGCACATGGGTCCCATCACTGCACCTGAACAGATAACTAACCAAAAGGCAATGAACCTGGTTATGCCTGAAGTGGTGCTAATAGCCTCAGTAATCTCTTACACAACACGCTACCAGAGACATCAAAACTACTTTGTTAGGTTGAAACTGACAGATTCAGGCATGTTTTCGTAGGAATGAAACTTCTGTTTTTTGAATAATTAATTATGCACTGCTAAATCTACATTGAGTATCAAGGCAGAGAACAGCAAGCATTACTTTAGGATCAAATAAAGCCTGTGGATAATCTCAACTAATCTCAAAACATGATTTCTGGGAAGAATCTTGCACTTATCTGAGAAATGAACAAATTTCCAGCCTACAAGAATCCTATTGTATAGTTTTGACTGTATCCACTTGCACCTGAGCTTCTACAAATGGGATTCTGCCAGAGAATACAACTGCAAGAACTTTCTTAGTCACTAACTTTCTAGAGTTAGCTCACCAATTGTGTCTTTAATGTTCATACCATTTGAGTTTTGAACTACTGCGAATTGTAGATTCTTTCCCTTCCTTCTTTATTCTTTGTGTCTGTGTGTAAGAATGTGTTGTTAAAATCATTCCCCTATTTAATCTATAAACACACTGTACTTTGGTTTTAACCCTAAACAGAATTGTCATAGAGTCATAGAGTCACACAGCATGGAAAAAGTCCCTTCAGCCCAACCAGGCCGCGCCAAACACTGTCCTAAACTAAACTAGTCCCACCTACCTGCTCCTGGCCCATATCCTTCTAAACCTTTCCTGGTCATGTAGTTATCCAACATCTTTTAAATGTTGTGATTGTACCCACATCCCCTTCTTCCTCAGGAAGTTCATTTCACATGTGAACCACCCTCTGTGTAAAATGTTTGCGCCACATCTCTTTTTTAAATCTGTCTCCTTTCACTTTAAAAATGTACCTCCTAGTCTTAAAGTTCCCCATCTTTGGGAAAAGACAACGACCCATCAATTCTATCTGTACCCCTTGTGATTTTATAAACCTCTCAACCTCCTACACCCTCGTGAAAAAGTCCCAGTTTATCAACCTTTCTTTATAACTCAAAGCTTCCATACTTGGCAACATCCTGGTAAATCTTCTCTGAACCGTCTCTAGCCGGATAATATCCCTCCTCTCATTGGGCCATTTAAACATTGTATGTCACAAACAAAGGGCTCGGGGAGGAGTGGGGGAGGACAGGGTGGAGGAACATACTATTTCCAAAAGAAACAAAGGGAAAAGGAATAAAGGAAGAATATTAAAATAACCTGTACATGGAGAGAAGAGGAAATCAATAAAATCACTTGATGCACCTTCCCCTCTCATCTGTGCCTATATCAATAGGAAAACAAAACAGCATTAAAATATAACTTGTTCTGAATTATCATTTTGTAACTGTAATTTTGCTAGTCATTAAGATAAAAGGTAACTTAAGATCCTAAAATTAAGACTAATCTCTTTTCAGCTATTGATTCTCCTGATAGAACTTAGCCTTTAATAGCACACTCAGCATAATTTATCATCACAGTTACATTACAAACAATAACGATCACAGCCATAAAACCTACTCCTCAAATCAAAGCGTTATTTATAACTACAGTGTAGCTATTCTACTCAAACACATTTATTTAGAGTACGATGATGGTTTTTGTTAAAATAATCATTTCAAGCCATAAAGTGCAGCACCTTTTATCTCCACAATAAAAAAAGCTCTTAATATTCGTGATTTAATTTTTTTTAGGTTCCTGTCATGTTAATATGATCCAAATGGGAACGGCTGGGAACTGCACACAGGATGGTAAAGGGCTGGGAGGCTTTTTTCAATTCACTCACAGGATGTGGGCGTCACTGGCTAGACCAGCGATTATTACCCAGAGGGTAGTTAAGAGTCACCTACACCGCTGTGGATCTGGAGTCACATGTAGGTCAGACCAGGTAAGGATGGCAATTTCCTTCCCTATAGGACATTAGTGACCCAGATGGGGTTTCCCACCAATCAGCCACAGATTCGTGGTCATCATTAGACTCCATTGAATTGAAATTCCGCCTTCTGCTGCAGTGGGATTTGAGCCTGAATCCTTCAGGGCATTCCCTCAGTCTTTGGCGATAATACCACAGAGGCATTGGCTCCCCCAGAAACCCTGAAGCAATGGGTCACTGGTACAGACCCAATCACAAGAGTCACATGAACAATTTACCAGTAAATGAGCTACACTCTGGAAATTACTCCACAGAGTCAGTATCTTCAAGAAAGGACACTGGAGGAAGAAAAGAGTTGGTACATGGTGACCTCTACCCTTCAATTGCTTTGTAATAATATCTGTGTTGAACACAGATTTGTACCACCTCATTTTGCAGTCAGATTGAATCGTTTTTTATTAGGAATTCATGTATTAATGTAATTTAAGTATCAAAGTCCTGTCACACAGTGGAAAGCTTTTCTTGTCTTGAAATAGAAAGCGTTGATTAATGCACAAGATTCTTGTCAGAGTCTTCCTGTTATATGCACAGGATTATTTTCCACCGTCTTCATGATTGTGGAGTGACATTTCCGATGAACAAGCAGCTCTCTGATGTAACACAAATGATTACCAATTTGTGAATATCTGGAATGCCAAGGATCATCCTGCCCTGATCTGAACTCTGTACACTCACCCTCCTCACCAAGAATCTACTCCCTTCAGCAACACATTCAGGAATCCCAAGTGAGATCTTTTCATTCTTGCCCAGGGCTATCTGTACATGTAACATTGCCCAAGAATCTGCTAACTCAGTGACGCATGGTGTGTACAAGACACACTGCAACAACTCACCAAGGCTCCTAAAACAGCACCTCCCAAATCCACAACCATAGAACATAGAACATCACAGCACAGTAGAGGCCATTCAGCTCTTGATGTTGCGCCAACCAGTGAAACCAATCTGAAGCCCATCTAGCCTACACTATTCCATTTTCATCCATATGTTTATCCAATGACCATTTAAATACCCTTAAAGTTGGTGAATCTACTACTGTTGCAGGCAGGATGTTCCATACCTCTACTACTCTCTGAGTAAAAAAACTCTGACATCTGTCCTATATCTATCACCCCTCAGTTTAAAGCTATATCCGCTCAAGCTAGCCATCACCATCCGAGGAAAAAGGCTCTCACTGTCCACCCTATCTAACCCTCTGAATACCTTATATGTCTCAATTAAGATTAGATTAGATTAGATTAGATTACTTACAGTGTGGAAATAGGCCCTTCGGCCCAACAAGTCCACACCGACCCGTCGAAGCACAACCCATCCATACCCCTACATTTACCCCTTACCTAACACTACGGGCAATTTAGCATGGCCAATTCACCTGACCTGCACATCTTTGGACTGTGGGAGGAAACCAGAGCACCCAGAGGAAACCCACACAGACATGGGGAGAACGTGCAAACTCCACACAGTCAGTCGCCTGTTCTCACAACCTTCTTCTCTCTAACAAAAACAGCCTTAGGTCCCTTAGCCTTTCCCTGTAAGACCTTCCCTCCATACCAGGCAACATCCTCGTAAATCCCCTCTGAATCCTTTCCAAAGCTTCCACATTCCTTCCTATAATGCGGTGACCAGAACTGTACGCAATACCCCATGTGCGGCCGCACCAGAGTTTTGTACAGCTGCAGCATGACCTCATGGTTCTGAAATTCAATCCCTCTAACAATAAAAGCTAACACCATATACCTTCTTAACAACCCTACCAACCTGGGAGGCAACTTTCAAGGATCTATGTACCTGGATACGGAGATCTCTCTGCTCATCTACACTACCAAGAATTGTACCATTAGCCCGGTACTCTGCATTCCTGTTACTCCTTTCAAAGTGAATCACTTCGCACTTTTCTGCATTAAACTCCACTTACCAGCTCTCAGCCCAGCTCAGAAGCTTATCTCTGTAACCCACAACATTCTTCAACACTATCTACAACTCTATTGACCTTAGTGTCATCCACACATTTACTAACCCATCCTTCTACACCCTCATCTGGGTCATTTATAAAATGACAAACAGCAATGGCCCCAGAACAGATCCTTGCAGTACACCACTAGTAACAGAACCACTTCCATCTGGAAGAAAAAGGGCAGCAGATACATGGGAACACCACTCCCTAAAAGTTCCCCTCCAAGCCCCTCACCATCCTGAGTTGGAAAAGTATTGCTCCTCCTTCAGTGTTGTTGGGTGAAAATCCTCGAACTCCCTCACTAACAAGGTTATGGATCGACCTAAAGCTGATGGACTGTAGCTGTTCAAGAAAGCAGCTCACCGCCTTCTCCTGAGCAACTAGGGACGGACAATAAATACTGGCATTGCCCACATCTTGCCAATGAATAAATAAATGAAGAAAATACATTGGTCATTAGAAATGTTTACAAGGATGGAATGGAAGAATTCCAGGAGTATTATCAATAACCCTGAGAATGCATAGAATTATAGACGCAAGAAGGCCATTCGGCCCATCGTATCTGTACTGTGCCTGAACACACAACCCAGTTAATACCACCCCTGCTTTCCCACTGCCTTGCCATTTTCTCCCCTTCAAATATTTATCTAATGACTTTTGAAAAATTCCTACTGAATCTGCTTTCACCACAATCCCAGTTCAGAATAGTGAGAAGTCATGTTAAATGTGAAAATTAACTCTCTCTCCATCGGTCCTGCCAGACTTGTGGGGGTTTTAAATATTTTGTTTTTTTTATCTTAGAGTAAATCACCTCGTCATTATCTCGGTTCCACTTGTGGGATCCTACTGTGTACAAATTGGCTGCCACGTTTCTCACATTCACCAGTGAAAACACGTCAGATATAGTTCATTGGCTGCAAAGTACTTTGGGGTGTCCTGAGGTTAGGAAAGGTGCTATATAAATGTATTTCAGAAACTGTTTTCCACTTTAGTATTGAGTGCTTTGTTTACTTGTGCTAATTTTGATTTCGCTGTTGAACCTGCAACCATCCAAACCATGAGAACAGCTGTGGTAATGAATGCTTCTCTGAACTTGCTTTAGAGTTTAACGTTCCAAAGAGAAGATCTTCGCTGCTCTGACTCCTTTTGTCCAATTGTCCCTGGGCATTTCTGATGGCTCAGCCCACCTTCCAGACTGCCTCTCTTCTTCTGTCTAAACTCAAAAGGGACCAGGGTTTTGAACTTCAGGATTCCTGACCAGGAGTTGCCGTGGGGAGTCTGGCTTCTTTCTCTGGATAACCATCCATCTAAAAGGGATGTAGAGAGGCAGCTGACTGACTCCCCCCACCAACTTGGTCCTTTGGATGCTTACACCAGCAGTCCTCATGAGGGCTGAAAAACACAGCCCATTCCTTCATTGACACGGCTCTCCTCACTATTCTAGAGTCACCATTCCTGCTGCTTTTTCATTCATTCATTCACAGAATGAGGGTGTCACTGGCTGGGCCAGCATTTATTGCCCATCCCTAATTGCCCAGAGGGCTGTTAGAAGTCAGCCAAATTGCTGTGGGTCTGGAGTCACATGTGGTCCAGGCCAGGTAAGGATGGCAGCTTCCTTCCCTAAAGGACATCAGTGACCCAGATGGGATTTCCCAACAATCAGCAACAGATTCATGGTCATCATTAGACTTCAGATTTTTAAAAAGTGAATTCAAATTCCACCACCTACTGCAGTGGGATTCAAACGTGGGTCCTCAGAGCATTAGCTGGGTCTCTACAATAATGACCCAGTGATAACATCCCTCAGCTATTGGTTCCCCGTGCTATGTAAGGGTCGATCGGAGTGTATAAATAGATCCTTTCAGTAATGCACTGCAATTGTCTCAGAGATTCATTAAATGTTTGATTTGATTTAAATTATTATTGTCACATATACCTAGGTACAGTGATAAGTTTTGTTTTGGAGGCAGATCATATCCTACAAACATCGTAGTGTGATTGAACAGAGCGAGGAATATTTTGAATCTTTAGGCAATCGTCTCCAGTCCCCCACCCTGAGGAGTGGCTCACTGCCTGGAGCTCAAACAGGGTCAGAGCACAGCCTGATGGGTCACTGTATCCATTTTAATGCCCACTCCGTCCAATTCCTCCGAATACAGTTTTGCATTTCCCAATCTCCACGTGCCATTGAGAATTCACCTTCATACCTCCTGTGGCCTCAGGAGTGAGAGACTGTTCTCACTTTTCCATCCATAGACTTTGTCAAGCGAGACTTTGCCATGATCCAGTCACACACCTGGAGCCATCCAATCCTCGTGATTCAGTTTTCAGTTCACCAATAATGAAAACATCTATTACTGTCACTTGAAAAAATTGATAATTTTACCACAAAAATGGTTACTTACCAGAGTTGCAAACAGTCACGAGAACACTCCAAAAACCATAAAATCTCTGACAGTGGGTTAGTGGTTAACACTGCTGCCTCACAGCGCCAGGCACCCGGGTTTGATTTCAGCCTTGGGTGACTGCCTGTGTGGAGTTTGCACATTCTCTCCGTGTCTGTGTGGGTTTCCTCTGGGTGTTCCAGTTTCCTCCCACAATCCAAAGATGTGCAGGTGAGGGTGGATTGGCCCTGGGGCAGGAGGATGGGCCTGTGTGGGATGGTATTTAGAGGGTCAGCGGGTCTTGATGGGCTGAATGGCCTGATTCCCCATTGTAGGGGTTCTAAGATTTCCTAATTCACATTCCATCAACCTGCCGCAGCGAGCTCCTGCCTCTTCTCTCAAAGAAACAAGCTTGTAAACGTTGTGGGTGGAAACTATTTATTGGTGAACAACATGATGCTCATACTGATCAACTGCTGTAGATTTGGAACAATGAACGGGCAATTAGCTTGATTCTGGTTCCCAGTTCATATGCAGATTGAAAACAATTTATCAGTAATATAAATGTCATTAAAAGTCAGTTTGACTGATGTGGCAGTGCTGTGAGTCAGAGACTACACATTCCAATCTTAATCTGAACAGAAGCCAGATTACAGTCCAAAATGCTGATCTTCAGCTGTTAAACCAGGGCCCCATTTTTCCACTATCAATTGTGCAAGGCTAGAATTTTCTATGTGTCACGGGAAATAATTACAGTTTGTTAGTCTCTGTCAGTGCTCAGCCTAACACCAGTTTTAGGATGGTGTCAGCACTGGAGCAAGGCACCATCATACACCTCTCAAAGCTGTTCTATCATTCAGTTCGATCAAGGTCACCCTGTACCTTTATTCCATTGACCCACTTCCATTCCTCAGATGCTGCCTGACCTGCCGTGCTTTTCCAACACCACTCTAATATAACCTCTGGTTTCCAGCATCTGCAGTCCTCACGTTTGCCCAATTTCAATCCCTTCTGCTCCATATCCCTGACATTTAATCGGGATGAGTTCACAGTGTTTCCTTGAGTGATCCTGGTGGAGGTGTAAGGCATTTAGCAACGATAGGATGTTCTGTGGTGAAGTGATGCAACTTTAAGGGGTTTCTCTTGCATTACTGTTGGTCGCTCCCCATCTCGTCAGTTTTTAGTGAATTGGTCTCATCACAGCGAGCAGTAACGGACAAAGACGGCTCTCTGAGTGAACATTGTCTGGGATTAGTCATACCTTTGGCTAAAGAAACCAAATCATTGTTTCACCGATCTCTCTGTGTTTACGTCAAAGGGAAATCTTAAGCACTTCACAATTGATGAAGCAATTCTGACTCGCTGTCCAAATGTGTGAGGCAGAGCGGCCAGGTCATACACAGCAAGATCCCACCAATAGCCATGTGATAATGGCCAGATGAGCTGCATTTGTCTGGGATGGTGTTTGAGGGAGGGCCATGAAATAGTATCATATTATTTCTTTATATCCTTCTGAGGAGACAGAAAATTGACCATCACATATAAAAGCTAACACCTTGGAGAATGCAACATTCCCTTGGTTACGAGTAATTCAGGATTAGACTCCCAACAGCCAAGGGGTATCAGACTCGATCTTTGTTCTCAAGGTCTGCAGTGAAACTTGAACCCACCAGAGACCGGAGTATTATGCACTGAATAAGATATCTATCATGCAATGTTTATGGCTGGGTCTATCTCTCCCATTCCCTAACTTTGTTTCTTTTACATCTCAGTTTTCCATGTCTCGGTTTCACATTTTCTGCAGCATTTTCCTTTCCACTCTGGCAGACCTCCCAGTGTTGCAGTCTCCCGTACTCGGTCCTAACTGAATCCCAGACCATACCCTTAATAAGAGGACCAATAGCACATGCAAACACTGGGATTCATGTTAGAGAGACTCCAAATGCTACCAAACCATTACAGCTCATTTTTGTTTACATCTAACGTAACAGAAGCATCTAATAAACTGTGTTTGTACCCAACCCTGGATCCTACCGCAGTGCTGGATACCAGCCTGAAAAGTGTCAATTGTCATCTGGATTCATGGCTGTTAGAACATAGAAAATAGGACAATTAAAGAGCAGTGCAGGCCCTTTGGCCCTCAATGTTTCACTGACCTGTGAAGCCTCTCAATCCCACTATTCCATTCTCATCCATATGTTTATTCAATGACCATTTAAATACCCTTAAATTTGGCGAGTCTACTACTGTTGCAGGCAATGTGTTCCATGCCCCTACTATTCTCAAAGAAGCTACCTCTGACATCTGTCCTATATCTATCACCCCTCAGTTTAAAGCTATGTCCCCTCGTGCTAGCCTTCACCATCCGAGGAAAAAGGCTCTCACTGTCCACCCGATCTAACCCTCTGATTAACTTAAATGTCTCAAATAAGTCACCTCTCAACCTTCCTCTCTCAAACGAAAACAGCCTCAAGTCCCTCAGCCTTTCCACAAAAGACCTTCCCTCCATACCAGGTAATATCCTAGTAAATGTCCTCTGCCCACTTTCCAAAGCTTCCACATTCTTCCCTATAATGCAGTGACCAGAACTGTATGCAATACTCCAAGTGCGATCGCACCAGAGTTTTGCACAGCTGTAACATGATCTCATGGCTTCGAAACACAATCCCTCTACCAATAAAAACTGACACACTGTATGCCTTCTTAACAACCCTGTCAACCTGGGTGGCAACTTTCAGCGATCTATGTACCTGGACACCGAGATCTCTCTGCTCAGTAACAATACCAAGAATCTCACCATTCGCCCAGTACTCTGTATTCCTGTAACGCCTTCTGATGTTCTTTCCAGCGTTGATGATAATCCAACAGATTTGGGAGGCGGAAGAACTCTGTCCAGCAATACACTCCTCCAATAACCTATACCTCCTCACCCCAAACAGTCCTGACTTCAGGAATGTGACGGTTGGAAGTAATGTCCAGAAGGAGAGATCACTTATATCATAGACATGCTCCAAAACAAAGAAATTGTTGACACCCCCTCTCCTGGGTCACCTTCTCCCCATGGCTGGCATGGTCTTTGCTGCCAGGCAAATCCAAGAGAAAGTTCAAGAACAACATTGGGATGTTTACAAAAACAACATGGAATGGACCACAGAATGGAGTCAGAATACGTTGTGTTTCTCTGCACCCTCTATTTGGTCAGTTCCAGCAATGTGCACAGAGCCTTTAGCTTCCACTCTGGGTTCTGGAACATACATGCCCCACCCCTCCCCATTCTCTTCCTGCCAAAAAGACTCATTAAAGCTCCCCTTTTAAGCCAAATTTGGCCAGTCTCTTTAACTACAGAGGCTCACTGATTGGTCTTTTACTTGGATTGACATGGATCCAGTAAGGGCATCTTACTCAGGCTAATAGCACTGGAAATGTTAATGTTGGAGTTGTATTAAACTCCATCCATGCTGATGATGTCACAGTCTGTGGGTGAAGAATCATGCAGTCTAGTATGGGGTCCTGATGGAGACCGATGAGTCATCTCTGGCTCCTGGTCTTTCCGGTTACAAAGACTAACTGGCCAATGACTCTTCCCACATCATCATGGAACAAGCGACTGTCACACTCCAGGAAAGCTCTAATGATATGCTCCTTCAGTTTCATTTATTGAAAACAATCTCACTTTGTAAGAGGAACAGCTCATCCTCGAGTCCCTGTTGTGCTTTCACACAGTAACATTGGCACTTTAAGCAGCATTTAAATACCTCGAGGAATGAGCTCTAACAGGGCCAAGGCCAGTAACAGCTCATCAACCGTACTGATTACAAATGTATCAAGACTGCGAGATAGGCAGTGGCTTTTGAAGTTTCATAGCTGGGTACCCACAGACACTCGAGATTCACACAAGCTTTTTAACAACCAAAACCACAGGTGGCCTTTTCACTATCTCTCTTTCTGCAGAGAACCTCTTTAATGCCACTGTATAAGCTCGTCAGTTTACAGGAGGATAATGAGTGGGTGGGTGGTGGGACCCAACTGGGACCTCTCTTGCTCAAAATGAAAGGGTTAATGAGTATCTCCACTAAATATTCCACATTCTTCTCTATTTCATCTCCAGCCTGCTGGTTAATGTTTCTTATTATTTATTTCAAATCAAGTCCTGATTTCTTTTACATAAAAGCCAAACACAGGTAAGCAATGTGTTGATCATGCAGGGAGAATGTCGCTCCTGACTGAGTGATAAATGGGGCTCCCAAAAAAGTGCCCTTAGCTGTCATTTATGGTAAGTAGCAATGCTTTGTGAAGTCGCTGGAGGTAAGTTATTTATTTGCTACGACTTTCTGACTTCTTTCAGTAGATTGAGAGACAAAAATAGTTGTAACTTTGCTGTTTTGGTGGCGCCCCTCTGAGTGCCATGGGCACTTCTCGTCAGCCATTGAGGAGAGCTGTAGTACCGAGCCGCCTGATGTGAAGGAACAGCAAGAGGCCAATGGCAGAAAATCATTGAGTGCAACTGGCAGTATAGGGTAGCCCAAGCTTTCAGAACATAGACATGGTGGTATAATGATAGGGTCACTGGATGGGCAACTCAGAGCCCCGGGCTAATGTTCAAAGGACCTGGGTTCAAATCTCACCAGAGCAAGAGGTGCCATTTCAATTCAGTACAATCTGCAATAAAGTGGGCTGAAAATCTGATGACCATGTCAATTACAGAGTCATAGAGATGTACAGCATGCAAACAGACCCTTTGATCCAAATTACCCATGCTAACCATAAATCTTAATTAATTTAGCCCATTTCCCTCTAAACCCTTCCTTTACATACACCCATCAAAATGCTTTTTAAATGTTGTCAATGTGCTAACCTCCACCAACTCCTCCGGCAGCTTATTCCATACGCACACCACCCTCTGTGTGAAGAAGTTGCTCCTTAGGTCCCTTTTAAATCTTACCCCTCTCACCCTAAACCTATGCCCTTGTAGAAGCCTGTCTGAATCACTATGAAGTGATTAGGCAAGGTTTAGGATGCATAGGATGGGGAAGGGAATTGCAGGAGATGGGCCCAATTGAAATTTGGAGCTTATTCAAGGAACAGCTACTGCAGGTCCTTGATAAGTAAGTACCTGTCAGACAATGAGGAAGTTGTCAAGCAAGGGAGCCATGGTTTACGAAAGAAGTTGAATCTCTTGTCAAGAGGAAGAAGAAGGTTTATGTTAGGATGAGGTGTGATGGCTCGGTTAGGGTACCTGAGAGTTACAAGGTAACTAAAGAGAAAGCTAAGAGCCAGGAGGGGACAGGATAGGATCAAGGGAAACCCTATGGCTTACTTCAGTTGTGGGTAAAATGTTGGAAAAGGTTATAAGAGTAAGGATTTATAATCATCTAGAAAGAATTAAGTTGATTAGGGATAATCAGTACGGTTTTGTGAAGGGTAGGTTGTGCCTCATGAATCTTATTGAATTCTTTGAGAAGGTGACAAAACAGGTGGATGAGGGTAAAGTGGTTGATGTGGTGTATATGGATTTCAGCAAGGTGTTTGATAAGGTTCCCCACGGTGGGCTATTGCACAAAATACTGAGGCATGGGATTGAGGGTGATTTAGTGGGTTGGATCAGAAATTGGCTAGCTGTAAGAAGACAGAGGGTAGTGGTTGATGGGAAATATTCATCTTGGAGTTTAGTTACTAAAGATCTGTTTTGGGGCCACTGCTGTTTGTCATTTTTATGAATGACCTGGATGAGGGCATAGAAAGATGGGTTAGTAAATTTGAGGATGACACTAAGGTCGGTAGAGTTGTGGATAGTGACGAAGGATGTTACAGATGTTACAGGATGTTACATAGATAAGCTGCAGAGCTGGGCTGAGAGGTGGCAAATGGAGTTTAATGGGGAAATGTGCGAGGTGATTCATTTTGGTAGGAGTAACAGGAATGCAGAGTACTGAACTAATGGTAAGATTCTTGGTAGTGTAGGTGAGCAGAGAGATCTCCGTATCCAAGTACATAGATCCCTGAAAATTGCCACCCAGGTTGGTAGGATTGTTAAGAAGGTAGACGGTTTGTTAGCCTTTATTGGAAGAGAGATTGAATTTCAGAACCATGAGGTCATGCTGCAGCTGTACACAACTCTGGTGCAGTCACACTTGGAGTATTGCGTACAGTTCTGGTCACCGCATTATAGGAAGGAATGAAGAAGCTTTGGAAAGGATTCAGAGGGGATTTACTAGGATGTTGCCTGGTATGGAGGGAAGGTCTTACAGGAAAAGGCGAAGGGACCTAAGGCTGTTTTTGTTAGAGAGAAGAAGGTTGTGAGATAACTTAATTGAGACATATAAGATATTCAGAGGGTTAGATCGGGTGGACAGGGAGAGCCTTTTTCCTCGGATGGTGATGGCTGGCACAAGCAGATATATCTTTAAACTGAGGGGTGATAGATATGGAACAGATGTCAGAGGTAGTTTCTTTACTCAGAGAGTAGTAGGGGTGTGGAACATCCTGAATGAAACAGTAATAGGCTCGCTATCTTTAAGGGCATTTAAATGGTCATTGAATAAACATATGGATGAAAATGGAATAGAAAAGGTTAGATTGGCTTCAGATTGGTTTCACAGGTTAGTGCAACATGAAGGGCTGAAGGCTTGGTACTGTTCTATGTTTCTATGTTCCACTACTGTTCTTTAGGGAAGGAAACGGCCATGCTTACCCAGTCTGGTCTGCATGTGACTCCAGACCCACAGCAATGGGGTTGACTCTTAACTACCCTCAGAGCAATTAGGGATGGGCAATAAATGCTGGACTTGCCAATGATACCCTCATCCTGTGAATAAACCTGAAAAAACAAGTTGAGTAAGCCCACAGAGGTCGTTGAAGAAAAGAAACAGAAATTGCTATAAAAACTCAGCAGGTCTGGCAGCATCTGTGAGGAGCAATTAGAGTTAACATTTCGGATCCAGTGACCCTTCCTCAGAACTGACGGTATCCAGGAAAAGGTCAGTTTATGCAGAAGGTGAGTGTTGGGGGGAGGGTTAAGAAGTAAACGATAGGTAGGGATGGAGTCCAGAGAGAGAGAGAGAGAGAGGAACAGTTGGACAGAGAAAAGAGTGGGTAATGATCTGGCTGGGAGAATGAATAACTGTTAGTGAAGACTGTTAGTGACTAACAATAGGCTTTTGCCCGAAACGTCGATTTCGAAGCTCCTCGGATGCTGCCTGAACTGCTGTGCTCTTCCAGCACCACTAATCCATACAACTCATACAATCCATTAAGAGAAAAACACTCTCTATCTGAAAGGGTGACCCCTGATGTTGAATCAACACCCCATTCAGGATCTGATGCACTTCCATCAGATCAACCCCTCACTTTGTAAACTCTACTGGGAACCTACCTTTGTCTGTCCAACCTTTGTTCATCAACCAACCCACTCCTTCCAGGGATCAATCCAGTAAACCTCCTGTGAATTACCTCTGATGCATTTCTCTCCTTCATTAAGGAAACAAGCAAACCTTCTCACACTATTGAGTTCCACCAATGTCCTGTATCACTGAGGCATACAATCCTCCCTTTTATGTTCAATTTTGTCTCATATTGAAGGCTAGCATCACATTAATCTTCTTGATTAGATGCAGTACCTGCAGATTAACCTTTTGGAATCAACTACCAGAACATCTCAATCCCTCTGCTCCTTCAGATTCAGTAAATGTTCTCTGTTTAAGTTATATTGCTTTTTATTATTCTTCTTGCCAATAAAGAACTTCATGCTTTCCACATTATACTCCATCTAGCAGATTCTTACCACATCATATAGAGTCATAGAGCTGTACAGCACAGAAACAGACCCTTCGGTCCAACTCATCCATGCCATCCAGGTAACCCAATCCAAACTAGTCCCACCTGCCAGCACCCGGCCCATATCCCTCCAAACCCTTCCTGTTCATATACCCATCCAGATGCCTTTTAAATGTTGTAATTGTACCAGCCTCCACCACTTCCTCTGGCAGCTCATTCCATACACATACCACATTTTGTGGAAAAAGTTGCCCCTTAGATCCTTTTTAAATCTTTCCCCTCTCACCTTAAACCATGCTCTCTAGATCTAGACTCCCCGACCCCAGGGAAAAGACTTTGTCTATTTATCCTAACCATGCCCCCCCCCATGATTTTATAAATCTCTATAAGGTCACCCCTCAGTCTCTGATGCTCCAGGGAAAACAGCCCAGGGCTGTATAGGCTGTTTTCAACATCCATGTAAATCTTTTCTGAACCCTTTCAAGTTTCACAATATCCTTCTGACATATCCAAGACTAAAAGAACCAGCTCCCTGGTCAGTTCCAGAATGTGTTGCTCTAAGAAACTATCTTGAAAGCATTTGATGAACATTTCATTCAGGCTCTTATTGGTAATATGATTTTTTTCTCCAGTTTAGATGTAGATTTAAGTCAGTTTTGTTCACAAACATTCCTTTTTTACAAGTACACAATATTTCTTTTTGTTTACTTTGTCTCACAGTGTGGTTACTGTTCGGTAGCTTTAGTGACCTATTTTCCTTGCTATAGTCCACTCCACCCAAACCAATCCTACATCCTGATCTTCTGAACCAAGGTCATCTCTAACTATAGCACAAGTACCAGCCCTTATTAACAATGCTACCCATCACCTTTACCTAGTTTCGGACCTTTCTTGAATGTCATGTACCCCTCAATATTCAGGACCCAATGCTTGTTATCCTGAAGCCATGTCTCTATATGATCACCTTGATTAACAACAATGACTGCTACCAATTTGTTTACTTTGTTATGAATTATATGCATATTAAGGTACAGAAACTTAGTTTTGCATTGTTGCTATCTTTATTGCATCATTATTGGTGTATTTTCCTTTCTTTGTCTGCCATTTTCTGACCCACATTTTTCATATTACAATTCTCCTCACTTATTTTGTCTCTACACTTTGATATTCCACACCTTTCTGCATTTTATCACTTGCTTAAACTATTAAGCTGAAAACCTTCCCTGGTTCCCAAGCTATACACTTTCTAATACCCTTCAAACCCACAGTCACTACCATCTAGAAGTGTCAAAAGTCACATGACACCAAGTCATTATCCAACAGTGTTTATTTAGAAGTACAAGCTTTCAGAGTGCTGCTCTTTCGTCAGGTAACCCAAACCAAACCCTTTGTTTGATGAAGCAGCAGCACTCTGAAAGTTTGGGATTTTCCAGGAATCTGTTAGACTGTAAGCGAGTGTTGTGTGATTTTCGACACTGTCCACCTCAGTCCATTTCCACATCATGCCCATCTAGAAGGACAAGGGCTGCAGATACATGGGAATACCACCCCCTGCAAGTTCCTCTCTGGGCCCCTCACCATCCCGACTTGGAAATAAATTGCCGTTCTTTCCTGGGTCAGAATCCTGGAATTCCTTCCCTAGGGGCATTGTGGGTCAACCCACAGCACACGGACTGTAACGGTTCAAGAAGGCAGCTCACCCCCACCTTCTCAAGGGGCAACTAGGGACATACAATAAATGCCAACCCAGTCCGAGATGTCTGTATCCTTTGAATGAATATAAAAGCTGAATGAACTGTTGATAAATCCTGACAGAGTAAGGGCTCAGGTTTCCAGGGGAGACCCTCAACTGATTGTCCATTCTGCCTTTGACCAGCAATTCTGAAAAATATTACTGTCGATCATTTTATTGTTTCTCACCTGATGGTGTTGGCTATCTGGGCCGATGCGATAGTCACACAGAAACTCGTTCCCTGATCCTCATTTCATCAGGGGCTGGGGGCAGAGAGATTGGGAGGAGTCAGACTGAGTTACAGAATGTGGGAAGCAGGATATAGGGGACCAGAGTATCTCTGAAACCTGATTCTCCGGTTTTTGAGATTCTCTTTTGACCCACTGTCATCACAATTCTATTTTTGACCATAAAGTTTGATATTAAATTGGCAGCTGCTATACCCATCAGCTAGACATCATTTTAATGAACTGCACAGGAAAGGAAGACCTACAGAAAATTCAGTGTGGTCCCTGATGTGACATCACCTCCACAGAGTTCACATTTTGGATAAGTCTGTGATTTCAGGGAATTGCACAGGGTTCAGCAGGTCAGTTTCTGCTAGCTGTGTTGATGATGGACACATTTATGTTCAGCATTTCAGAAACAGAAAAGTAGCAACTATGCTTTAATAATCGCCCAAATTATTGAAGTAACATCACCATTACCAACCAATCCAGAAGGAGGACAAAAGACAAAGAGAACAGCTAAGGTGTTTCTGCACAGTCTTCCAACAGAAGAAATTATGTTGCACCGATAGGTGTGTTTAACATCAGTTAATATCGTAACATGCTGTTTGCGCTGTGTATATTAACAAGAAGTAATTCAAGATTTGTTAAACAATCTAGATACATTTTCCTTCAGGGCTTTTTGAATGAGCATCTTTGCTTGGCTTATAACTAAACATCTTTTCTCAAATGAGCCAACATTTACTCATTTCCCAAGACCAACAGGGGCCAGAATTTTAATTTAATCTGTTGCTGCTTCAGGTTTTTAATGCTTAATCTTTCCTTCGACAGATATCACAGAGTGTGAGAACTCATAATGTTGTTTCATTTTGAACAGTCATCATAAGTGGGTTTGCAACTTGACTCAATCGTCTGAATGTAAATCTCATAATAGTTCCCCATAATGACCACACTCACAAGCACTCCCAGATCGGTCACATCCCCATGTTGCCCTAACTGTTGAGGAGTGCATGTGTGATGCCACTCGTCAACTAGAACGCAGTAGCTGAGGGGGGGGGGGTTGGCCGTTTGAGGAATGAGGAGTAGAAGAATGAGGGAGGACTGATACAGCTGTCACAGTGCTCTCTTTAAAGGAGAGAGACACATGGAGGGAGAGAGGAAAGGAGGAAGGAGTGGAACACAGAGAGTGACAGAGGGAGGAAGGGAAGCTGCTTTTACAGGAAGAGATTTGTAGTGCTTGTGACAAGGTCGGTTTGCTGCACCTCAGAGAATAGACCCTGTCCTGAGGAAGGGTGACTGGACCCGAAACATTAACTTTGATTTCTCTCTACAGTTGCTGTCAGGCCTGCTGAGCTTTTCCAGCAATTTCTGTTTTAGTTTCTAATAGAATATGAATTCCCTGATTGGGGCTGTGAATTGGATCCAGTCAGGGAGCTCTAACTGACCAGAAAAGGGCGAGTGTCGGAGATACTGACCCTCTGGTGCCTGACTCTGTATGGGACAGTACTACAGTCAAGGACTGTTCATGTAGTAGACTCAACAGTAGTAGACTCGCCAACTTTAAGGGCATTTAAATGGGCATTGGATAAACATATGGACGATAATAGAATAATGTAGGTTAGATGGGCTTCAGATTGATTCTGCACATTGAGGGCCAAAGGGCCTGAACTGCACTGTAATGTTCTATGTTCTATGTGTAAATTATCATCATCACTGGCAGAGCCTTGCACACAGGGATGGCTCTCTATCACTCTCTGGGTGAGTCTGGAGGTGACTGTCGATGGAGAGACAGTGAGGACTGCAGATGGTGGAGATCAGAGTCAAGAGTGTGGTGCTGGAAAAACACAGCAGGTCAAGTCAGGTCCAAGGAGCAGGCGAGTTGATGTTTTGGGTATAAACTCTTCACCAGGAGTGTTGGAGGGAGGGTTGAGAGATAACTAGGAGGGTGGGGGTGAGCTGGGGGCAAGGTAGCTGGGAAAGCGATAGGTAAGTGCAGGTGGGGGATGATTGTGATAAGTTGGAGAGGAGGGTGGAATGGATAGGTGGGAAGGAAGGTGGACAGGCAGGACAGGTCAAGAGGG
The DNA here is from genome assembly GCF_047496795.1 of Chiloscyllium punctatum. Lineage (NCBI taxonomy): Eukaryota > Metazoa > Chordata > Chondrichthyes > Orectolobiformes > Hemiscylliidae > Chiloscyllium > Chiloscyllium punctatum. Next base: position 79,609,621 of record NC_092767.1, on the reverse strand, counting down.
CAATGCCGAGTTGGAGGGTTGGATCTGGGATGAGGTGGGGGGAGGGGAGATGGGGAAACTAGTGAAATTGACATTGGTGGGTGGAGGGTCCCAAGGCGGAAGGTGAGCCGTTCTTGCTCTAGGTGTCGCGTGGCTTGGATTTGGCACTCCACCTTCCCCTCCGACCTATCATTATCGCCCCCCACCTCCCCCCCACTTGCATCTACATAACGCCTTCCCACCTACCTTGCCCCCATCCCTACACTCCTATTTATCTCTCAGATCCCTTCCACCTGCCCCCCACATCCCTGATGAAGGGCTTATGCCCGAAACGTTGACTCTCCTGCTCCTCAGATGCTGCCTGGCCTCCTGTGCTTTTCTAGCACCACACATTTTGACTCTATCCAGACGGATGGGGCTGCCTCTGGCTGTGTTACACTAGGGGCAGGTCGTGGTCATGGGAAGGGGTGGGTGGGATGCTGGTGTAAATAAAAGCTGACAGATACTGACCTCAATGGAGTTACTTCAGGATTGATTCTAGCACAAAACTCAGACAGGAGCAAATCACCCAATCATTTGGGTAGCTGTGTCCGTAGCTGAGGAAGCAGTTAGTTTAATTCTAAAGATTGATCAATTCTTATTGATGAGTGGCTCCCCTGAGCCTCCATATTCTCATTGCTGTCATCCAGGCCCTCACTTTAAGCAATTATCGGAGCTGTTCATCATCGGAGCTGGTGATTATTGTGCTGATGGAAGCTGGAACATTGATCATTTTCCCCAACGAGTGAGTGTTACTGTTTTAGTTTGATAAGATTGTCACAGCTGTTACATTCTGGTGATTGTGAGCAGATTATTTTGGCTGAACCACAGCAAACGTCAAGCAAGGGACAGGAGTCACCCTACACCTGAGCTTCACACCCTGCAGCATTACTCAGGCCCTGGGCACTCTGCCAATCTGACCAGTCCCTTTATAGGCATTGCTGAGGGGTGTTCTGTTTCCAGTGTGGTCCTCTGGAGCTCAGGACTAGGTCCCCTGGTTTTTGGGGTGTACTTTAGTGATTTGGGTCTAAGTGTAAGAGGCATGATCATGAAGTTTGCAGGTGGCACAAAATTTGGCAATGTGGGTGATGGTGGGGAGGTTGATGTGAAACATCAATGAACTGGTGGGGGTTGGGGTGGGGGTCGGGCTGAAAAGTGATAAATAGAATTCAACCTGGGGAAGTGACATGGCATGGTGGCTCAGTGGTTAGCACTGCTGCCTCACAGCACTAGGGACCCAGTTTCAATTCCAGCCTCAGGTGACTGTCTGTGTGGAGTTTGCACATCCTCCCTGTGTCTGCGTGGGTTTCCTCTGAGTGCTCCGGTTCCCTCCCGTAATCCAAAGGTGTGCAGGTTTGGCTGTGCTAAATTGCCCATAGTGTCCAGGATGTGCAGGCTAGATCGGTTAGCCATGGGAAATGCAGGATTACAGGGAATAAGGTTGGGAGAGATGGACCTGGGTGGGATGCTCTTCAGGGGGTCATGTGGATTCAATGGGAGAAATGGTCTGCTTCCACACCGAGGAATTCTATGATTCCTGTGAGGTGTTGTGCTTGGGGAAAACAAACAGGACAAAAAGATCCTCCGAAAGTCACTCAAGGAAATTGTATTCAGAATGTGCCACAAGGGTTATTCACCTGTAGCTCCAGGTCAAACCAATGCCGATGTTTCTAACCCCCTTCATGCTGACACTCTCTGAGTGACAGGCACAGCAGAAGCTCAACTGCTGATCTCCTGGTGGGATCTGATGTTAGTTACGTTCACTGTGTGTTCATCCACATCCACAGATGCAAATTGTCAGGCCCTTCCTGAGTCAGATATCTGATGTTTATTGACAACCTGAGCAAGCTTCTGGTATCACAGACTTACACACACACACACACACACACGTATAAACACGCGCACACACACACACATATACATGAATACACACCGTATACACACGCACACATGCATGTGTACACACACACACACTGTATACACATGCACACACACACATACATGTATACACATACACTGTATACACATGCACACACATACATGTATACACACACACTGTATACACATGCACACACACACACATGTATACACACACACTGTATACACATGCACACACACACATACATGTATACACACATATTGTATATATGCACACACACATGCATGTATACACATACACCATATACACATGCACACACACACACATACATGTATACACACACCGTATACACATGCACACACACATACATGCATGTATATACACACACCGTATACATATGCACACACACATACATACATGTATACACACACACCATATACACATGCACATACACATACATGCATACACACACTCACACTGTATACACATATATGTACACGCACACACATACATGTATACACACACACACTGTATACACATACACACACACATACATGTATACACACACCATGTACACATGCACACACACACGTATACACACACACAGTATACACATGTGCACACACCATATACACATGCAGACACACACATGCATGTATACACACACTGTATACGCATGCACATACAAACTATATGCACATGCACACACACATACATGTATACACACACCGTATACACATGCACACACACATACATACATGTATATACACACACCGTATACATATGCACACACACATACATACATGTATACACACACACCATATACACATGCACATACACATACATGCATACACACACTCACACTGTATACACATACATGTACACGCACACACATACTCACACATGCATATATGGACACACACAAGAACATGCACATGTACATGCCCCCACACGCATACACGCATACACATGGACACACGTATACATATGCACACACATACACACAGATTCAAGAATACGCACATGTATGCACTCTCTCACACACACACACACACACACGCCCATGCATGCATGTGCATACACAGGCACACACGTATATGCACATGCGCACACACAGAGTCTACATTCTATACTTTGTGTTTGCTGATGTAACTCTCTGTACACACCCTCCTACTGGCTCTGTGATGTAGAAAGGGATGGTGCAGTTATCTTTCATACTGCAATGTCAAATGTCCTGATGTCGCTGTTTTAAGTGTGCAGTGTTTGTCTGTTTTGGGATCTGTACCACAATACACCAGGATCAAGGAGATTAAGAAACATCGACCGATTCTCCAGAGGTTTGCATTTATAATAAAAAGTCTGAGTTTCATAACAATTTATTTCAAAAGATTTGCATGTGTGTCACTAACAGAAGACAAAGTGGTAATATTTATCAAATAGCAATGAGATTCCTACTCACCAGCAGATGGTGATATGAGGTGGTGTATCTGGACCGAAAGCCAGCATTCTCTAATGATGGTGTTCTACACACTGCAGTAGGCACCCTATGCAGTCCTCCAAGCTCTTACACTCACCTCTCATCATTGCAAAAACCTTCGATTCCAACCATCTCACAGGGATGTGCGTCTGAGTGAAATCTGGAAAAGGATTTAAACCAAGAGCCAATTATTGCCTCACTCAGCATTCAATGGAACTCTTAAAGCATTCCTGTCAAATGTGCAGCTTACAAATTAACACAGAAAACCAACAACAAATTAGCAGCAGAGTCACCAGGATGACAAGGTTCAGCTGCATTCAGAGAATGGAGAAGCTGGGGCTATGTTCCCTTAGAGCAGAGAAGGCTGAGGGGAAATTCAACAGAGATGATCAAAATTGTGATGGGCTTTGATAAACTGAGTAGAGACAGTGTTCCTTCTGAATGGTGGGTCATTAATGAGATGCCATAGATTTAAAACAATCAGCAAAATAGCCGATTGGGGAAATAAGGAGACATTACAGGGGTTTGTTACAGATCTAGAACAAAGAATCCCTACAGTGTTGAAACAGGCCATTCAGCCCATCGAGTCCACACAAAACCTCTGACAGATATCTCACCAAAACCACCCTATCCTTGTGTTTCCCATGGCTAACCCACATCTTTGGACTGTGGGAGGAAACCAGAGCAAACCTGCACAGCGATGGGGAGAATGTGCAAACTCCACACAGACAGTCGCCTGAGGGTGGAATCAAAGCCAGGCCCCTGACACTGTGAGGCTGCAGTGCTAACCATTGAGCCACTGTGACTCCCTGGAACATGCAGCCTGGAAGATTGTAGTTAGATTTGAAAGGAACACTCAAACAACAGTTGGACAAACACATGAAGTGAACTAATGGCTTCTGGGCTAGATGCCGGGTGTGAGACTAATTTGATAACTACTTCAAAGAGCTGGTACAAATATGATGGGCCAAATAGTCACCTATGCTGTCGGATTCTAAAGTACCAATGTGAAAAAAATGGATCATTGCTTCTTTCAGTTCTGTCACACGCGTGTCCTGGAAGGGAGTTTCAGAAATCCAGCCACACTGAAGGAAAGGTGATATATTTCCAAGTCAGGATAGTCAGGGGCTCAGAGGGGAATTTGCAGGGGATGGTGTTCCCATGTATCTGCTGCCCATGTCCTTTTAGATGGAAGTGTTCATGAGTTTGAAGGTGCTGTCTGAGAATCTTTGGGAAACTGCAAATTACTGGAGAACTCAAGACAAATAAAGTGATCTTCAAGACACTGCAGGCTTTGGAAATGCAATTGGAACTCCAGACAGCAAGAAACTAAAGGGTTTTCTCTTTTTAATTCACACATGAAGCTACTGATGGCAGCATTCCATTGGTAAAAATATTCCATTGATGTAGTCAGTACACAAGAGCCTTCATTGGTCAGAGCATTGAGTATATGAGTTGGGAGGTCATGTTGCAGCTGTACAGGACATTGATAAGGCTACTTTTGGAATACCGTGTGCAGTTCCGGTCTCCCTCCTATCGGAAGGATGTTGTGAAACTTGAAAGGGTTCAGAAAAGATTTACAAAAATGTTGCCAGGGTTGGAGGATTTGAGCTGTGGGGAGAGGCTGAACAGGCTGGGGCTGTTTTCCCTGGAGCATCGGAGGCTGAGGGGTGACCTTATAGAGGTTTATAAAATCATGAGGGGCATGGATAGGATAAATAGACAAGGTATTTTCTCTGGAGTTGGGGAGTCCAGAACTAGAGGGCATAGGTTAGGGGTGAGAGGGGAAAGGTTTAAAAGCAACATTAGGGGCAACTTTTTCACATAGACATGATGCGTGTATGGAATGAGCTGCCAGAGGAAGTGGTGGAGGCTGGTACAATTGTAACATTTAAAAGGTGTCTGGATGGGTATATGCATAGGAAGGGTTTAGAGGGATATGGGCCGGGTGCTGGCAAATGGGACTAGCTTAATTTAGAATATCCAGTTGGCGTGGACTGGTTGGACTGAAGGGTCTGTTTCCGTGCTGTACATCTCTGTGACTCTATGACTCTGTGTGAATTTGCTGGTTTAACCTGTTGCTCAATTTTTTGAAATACTTCCCATGAGCAGAATGTTGTCATCAGTCCCAAAGAGGGTCTGTCTTCACACGACTGAACAACATTGGGCACGGCTTTCTGTGCCAGGGCTATGCCATACATACAGGCCATAAATCCCTGCTTGAATTAAATCATGTGCTCCTTTCGCTGTTAAAACCAGTTACAGGACAGACTCTACTCACCCCAAGCTATGCTCACAAAATCCAAAACATGACACCTTCTGGTAGACATAATTCTGCACTTTGGCAGCACTGACAGAGCAATCCCAAGTGTGCTAACTGCTGGATTGTTAAGGTAATTGATTAGGTTTGTAACATAGCTCATTGATCCATGCTGGAAATATATCGATTCATCTTCACTCACAAGGCCCATTCTGTACAAAGTGATGGAAGCTGTACATGCTATGTGCCTGCTTTAAGCTCAGGGTATGTTGGGCAGAGACTGACGGGCGAGTCTACTGTCCCCTGTTGCTTTCTCTATGCCTTAGTCTCTCAGAGTCGATTTGCCAACCAACCTTCACCCTTTTCACTAAAACAAATTGTTGTGACTGTTTGAAATTTAGCATTCTTGCGGAAATCCTGATAAGTGCAACCACATGTTTCACTCTTCTTAGCAACATTCAAATTCCACATTACACTGTGCCAACCACTGCACCTTTAACACAGAGACAATGTCATTCGAAAGCTTCAATGCTGTTGTGAAAAATTACCTGGCAGCATTCCCAGAGACTTGGCTAGACCTTACTTGTAGATCTTCCAGTGTTTTGACTTGAATGATGTGTTGGCCACATTTGTTAATGACCTTTAAAGGCCAAGTGACAAGCATTTTCTGCTTCATTGATAAATATCTGCTGTGTCCCCTACAAACACACACAAGCCTGATAAATATATTGGGTCAAAGCATCGGAGGTGGTAATGGTACATCTCAGCACCAAGACAGTCAAATTTTCCATTCCAATCGCCTCCTTTGAGAAAAATGCCAACCTATCAGAGGTTTATGAAAATAACTAAAATTGCTGAAACACAAACTTATAACTAAGCGAGTTTGCGAAATGCGATTACGTTTGTAATGCTTCTCTAAAACGAAAGCTGATTGTTTGCACCTGTATTATAAGCTTCACAGTTAACTAACAGTGAAAATGAGAATTGAAATAGAAACATCCAATTCCAAGGATGGTGTGGGAATGTGCAATTATAGTGTGAGGTTGCATAACAACAGAAATGTCACCTTACTCAAGGTAGAATGTGTATGGAATGCTGGAAATGTTGGCATATAAGGGGTAAAGTTTGCATATGGTATGTGTTAATGGAATTAACCAGGCGTAAAGTATTTGGAGAAGATTAATCAAATCATAAATTGGGTTAAGCAAGAACATTAGAGAGAAATAGGAAATTTAGTTAGCTTAATAAGTAGTATTTACATTTAATTCGTTTATTCTTGTTCAAGAAAGGTTCACTGATGTGACAGACTCACACAATACTGCAAAAATGCTACGTGCTATTAATTCAGAATAAGCTTTGAGTTGTTTTTGAAGCTGGGTTGGTGGTCACCCAGTACCATTCTGAATGAAGTCCCTCCAGGATCAAACTATGGGGAGCTCAAGGCTGTAAGAATAACGCGGGCTCTGGGAAGGAGATACCTGGAAGGACAGAGAAAGGGATGTAACACAACCCTGCCACTTAGGAATGTGTTAAAAACAAAGTGCTTGTTCAAAACAGATCTTACAATGTATCTTACAAAATATCTGAGATTTCTTGCTAAGGGCAGAGATGTACTTTGGAGCCATTCCTGTAGGAATTCTCGCCCAATGCATTCGCAAAAATATACCTGTTCCTGAGTGTCCTGAGGTTATTTCATCCAATAATCTACCTCAACAGGACAGAGTGCTTCCCAGAATGATGTCCTCCATTGCCAGGTTATGGCATCAGTGCAGTTTATATTGATTAATTGTTTTGGTATTTGCACCATCCTCAACTTCTAGAAGTCTGCTAGGTCAATGCTAAAGTTTGGGATCAGTATGAACTCTGGGGAAAGGAACCTAGCAGTTTTCTCGATGTGCTTTTGGGTAGGGTTACATCAGAGATGCGACAATTGTTCTGAATGATTTCAGTGTTTGGACTTGGAAAACTGACTCTGCTCCTGGCTGCCGCTAACTAACCTGTGAGCTGGATAGGAACAAATTACTGCAGATGCTGGGTGCCACATTACCAAAAGGATGTGGACACTTTGGAGAGGGTGCAGAGAAGGTTTACAAGGATGTTGCCTGGGGTATGGAAGGTGCTAGCTATGAAGAGGAGGTTGAGTAGGTTAGGTTTATTTGCACTAGAAAAAAGGAGATTGAGGGGGGACCTGATTGAGGTTTACAAAATTATGAAGGGTATAGACGGGGTGGATAGAGACAAGCTTTTTCCCAGGGTGAAGGATTCAATAACAAGAGGTCATGCTTTCAAGATGAGAGGTGGAAAGTTTAAGGGGGATACACGCGATAAGTACTTCACACAGAGGGTGGTGGGCATCTGGAACACATTGCCAGCAGAGGTGGTAGAGGCAGGCACGGTAGATTCATTTAAGATATGTCTGGACAGATGCATGATTGGGTGGGGAGCAGAGGGATACAGATGGTTAGGAATTGACCGACAGGTTTAGACAGTAGATTTGGATCAGTTCAGGCTTGGAGGGCCGAAGGGCCTGTTCCTGGGCTGTAAATTTTCTTTGTTCTTTGTTCTTTGTTCTTTGTTCTAGATGCTGGAGATCGCAGCAGGTCAGGCAGCATCCATGGAGAGCGAGGAAGCTAATGTTTTGAGTCTACGTGACTCTTTATCCAAGCAGAATGAGCTCTGGGTAGCTCAGCAATGCTGAACATTAAGGTCCAGTAAGAGAGAATGACTTCCTAATGAGGCTAGCAAAGAATCCAACACAATATTAACCAGCACCTTGAAGGGAGACAGCAAGGAGGAGATAACAGGAAGAGATTATCACAGATGGAAATGTCTGAACTTTTATAGCGCTTTCACTCTCTAGAACCTGGAAACAGATGGCCTCTTTACTGAGATCAGAAAACTTTAATAAAATGACCTCAGAAATGGTGATTGCTGTTTATGAATTGGACATCAGACATTAGAATCAGTGACACTGGTTGCTTTGAGTGTGTGTGTGTGGATGAATGCTGAATACCTGAGTCTGTGAAGCTAATCCCCTGGAGCTGGGAGAAAGTGCTTCAGCAAGTGATGGCACCTGGAATTATCTGACCCAAAAAAATATTGCTTAAGTGAGCTGCAGACACAGCACTGAAAAATCAATTGTGACCCAGAGTCTGCACTGTAAAGTTTATAAAGTGAGAAAGAGATTGCAAGCAAACAGGGAAGTCGGAAAATCGTCAGTCTCCTTCTAATTTCAACAGCTTGTTATTGATGGTAGTTTGTTAGGAACCTATTCAAATCCGAATTGGCTTCTCGACCTTTTCCCAGTTCATTATTTATAAGATCATAGAAACATAGAATTTTACAGCACAAAAGGAGGCTGTTCAACCCACTGTGTCTGTACTAGCTCCTGAACAAGCTACCCAGCTAGTCCCACTCTCCAGTCCTATCTCCATCACCCTGTAGTTTTATCCCTTTCAAATACATACCCAGCTCTCTTTTGAAACCTCCTCTGGAGATCCATGTCCACCATTCTCCCAGGCAGCGCATTCCAAATCCCAACAACTCTCTGAGTGAAAAAAGTTTCTCCTCATCTCACTCCGAGCTCTCTTGCCGACAATCCTGAAACTGTGACTCTCTAGTGACTGATGTACAAACTAGTGGAAACAGAATATCCTTCTTTACTTGGTCAAAATAGTTCATCATTTTGAACACCTCAATAAGGTCACCTCTTAATCTTCTCTGCTCCAAGGAGAATAAACCCAAAATCTCCAACCTTTCCTTGTGTCTAAAATCTCTCATTCCTGCTATCATTCCTGTAAATCTCCTTTGAGACCTCTCTTAGGCTTTAATATCTTTCCTAATATTAGGTGCCCAGAACTGAACACAATATCCCAAATACAATCTGACCAATGGTCTGTAGAGGTGTAGCATCACTTCCTTGCTTTTATATAATATGTCTCTGTTCATAAACCCAGCGATCATATAAGAATTCCTCACAACTGTTTCAAATATACCCAGCCACCCTCAGAGAATCATGTACATGAATCCCAAACTCCCTCAACTCCTGTCCTCCCCTCAGAGTTGTACTATTGGGCCTGTATTGTCTCTCCACGTTCCTTCCACCAAAATGCATTGCCTCATATTTCCTTTCATTAAAATTCTTCTGCCAGGTGTCTGCCATTTGGCCAATGCATTAATGTCCCTCTGAAGACACTCAGCATCATCCCCTCAATTCACACTTCTCCCTGGATTAGTATCATTCCGAGAGTTTGCCTTCAACCACCTATCTCCAAACCATTTATATAAATCAGAAAAAGCAAAGATCCCAATACCAGTCCCTGGGGAATTTCACTTTCAACTCGTCTCCAATCGGAGAACTGCCCATTTTTCCCTTCCCTCGGCTTCCAATCTTTTAGTTAATTATATTGCATCAAACTCAAACATTTCTACTTTGCCACTCAGCCTGCAATGTGGCACTGTACCAAATGCTTTCTGGAAGTCCAAATATACAACATCCCCAGCACTACCCTAATCCATTGCCTATGCCACCTCGTCAAACAACTCAATTAAATTTGTCAGACATGACCTGCCCTTGATTAAACCATGCTGACTGTTCAGTGTGAAATTATTCTTCCCTATGTGTATTTTTATGTATTCCCACATTATGGTTGCCCTCAGCTTTCCGCAATTGATGTCAAGCTGATAGGTCTTGACTTTCCTGGGTTATCCTTTGCCTGTTTCTTAAACAATGGTTACAATCCTCTTCTCACCCAGGACTCATCCTGTGTTCAGAGATGCCTGGAAAATTTTTGTTAATGGTTTCGCAGTTTGCCTCCTTAATCCTCTCAACAATCTCAGATGCATCCCGTCTGGGTGTGGTGACTTCTCTACCCGGAGTGCTGCCATCCTTTTAAGCACCTTGCCTTAACCTGTCATTATATGCTCCGTTACTCAATACACACATTTTCAATTGAGCCATTGTCACCATTGCAGTGATTTTAACAATGTCAGCCAGCTGTTAATCTAACCCAATCAGGGAGCCCTGGCTGACAGATAAAAAAAGGAGTGAGCATGGCGCAGACCAAGAGCCAGAAGGGGTATAAGGGCGAGTGCCTTTGAGTGGCCGGAAGGTGGGAGGGACGGGTGGCTTGCTGGGTTGCCAGGGGTATCAGTGTTATATGCATTGTTTTATTGTTAGGTTTATCGGACTGTCTGTTTGTGATAGCATTCACTGTTTTCTCTTTGATATGATACAAAGGGATTTAAGTTTTCTCCTCATTCCCCTGCGACCTGGTTGTATGGTGAGGTTTGGGGTTTGGCCTGGCTGCTCCCTTCCCTCATGTTAACCGTTTGATTGTAATTTGGAGTGGTTAATAAAATTAAAAAAAAATAAAAAGAGGAGTCTCAGAGATTCTGGCACTCTGAGTGCTGGCTCTGAAGAAGCAGTACTCACAGTCAAGGACTGTTTTGTGTGTAAGTACAAGGTGATTTGGCGACAGGATACCAGCTCTGTGGAGTTATTTCAGTGGCAACGAGAGTAAAGTCCGTTCCTGAAGAAACTCGTCAGCAACAGTTGCCTTTGAGTTGGGGTAAGCATTTTTTACATCATGCCTCTGTTTGGGAAGCTTGATTCAGTTAATCCTGCCAGCATATGTGGAAATAATGCATTATTTTTCTGAACAAATGACAATGTGACAGATTAAAAGCAGTGAGTTATTCTCCTTATAACCTGTAAAGTCGCTGCTTTTTCTGTCATTAGGAGTCTAACCTTCTCTGAGGTGCCAGATACTCAAACCTTTCAAGAGTTGATGGACATGGTTAAGGAATATTGCAACCCAAGTCTTCTTGAACTCTAAGAGGCTGTCGATTTTCCTCAGCAATTCGAGAATCAGCAGAATCTGTATTGGGATTTTTGACTAGAGTGAGATGACATGCAGAAGCATGTGACTTTGGTTTAACCCTTAATGAGATGCTGAGAGACCATTGGGTATGTCTAACCATGCAAAAGTGCCAACTAGCTGAAACCCACACAGTCAGTTGCCTGAGGCGGGAATTGAACCCAGGTCTCTGGCACTGTGAGGCAGCAATGCTAACCACTGTGCCACCGTGCCGCCGGAATCTGTAGGACCACCCATTCTGTCAGGCGTTAATGTGTCCTCTGAATCAGTGATGGGTATAGACTCTTAGAATCTTTCTAACGTTTCTAACATATGCTGCAGACAGCTTGTGCCTTGTAGAGTTTTTGTTTGGTGCTCATTCTCTCATCGAGCAAATGGAGCTCTGTGTTCGGTTTTGGTCACCTTACCTCACTGCCATTGAGGGAGATCAAGAAGGTTCCTCGGACTTGTTCCTGGGATGGTGGGACTGCCTTATGTAAAGAGCCTGGACAAACTGCATTGGATTCTCTAGAGATTAAAAGAGTAAGATATGATCTCATTGAAACCTACAAAACTCTTAAAGTTATAGATAAGGTAGACACATCACATCATTGCTGATGAAGAGTCATCTCGACTCGAAACAGTTGCCTGCTCTCCCTCTGTGGATGTTCTGTGACCTGCTGTGATCTCCAGCATTTGCTGTCTTCAGTTCAGACTCCAGCATCTGCAGTAATTTGCTTCAACTTAGCCACAGGTAAGACATTTCCCCCGAATGGAAGCTCAGTCACTGTGTGTGCTTAAAGCAGAGATTGATATGTTGACAATTATACCGATGACATAACGAGATATGGGAGCAATAGGAATTGAAGTGGGTGATCAGCCATGGTCATACATAATGGTGGAAGAGGGTGGATGGGCTGAATGGCCTACTCTGCTTTCTGTTACTTGATCTCTATTAAAAAGACGCCAACCATCCCCTTTCAAAAGATGGGAAAGATTGTGGAGCCAATTTTGGGAAGTCGAAAGGACTTCAGCTGGGAATTATGATCCTGAGGCAATGAACAAGATCATTCCTTCACTCAAACGCCTTGAGGGAGCCAATGAGCAAGTTGCTCTCAATTTAATTCCTTTTATTTAATTGATCCTCAAACCAAATGAAAAGGTTTTAGAATTATTAATAAAAATGCTTCTCTCTAGGGCTGTAATAAACCCCTGTGTATCAAATCCAGGCATAGCAGTCTAGTGATTTAAATACTGAAGTCTAGTGATTTAAAAACAAAGAAGCTCTCTTCCTCCCTCTACAAGGATTTCAGTGAGTCCCTGTCACACTGCACATCCCAGGTCATCTCCTCTGCCCAGAAGAAACCACCTAGGAGCCCTCCAACCACAAGGGATGAACTCAGATTTCTCCAGTTTCCTCATTTCCCCTCCCCCACCTTGTCTCAGTCCCAACCCTCGAATTCAGCACAACCTTCCTAACCAGCAATCTTCTTCCTGACCTCTCCGCCCCCACCCCCACTCCGGCCTATCACCCTCACCTTATCACCCTCACCTTAACTTCCTTCCACCTATCGCATTTCCAACGCCCCTCCCCCAAGTCCCTCCTCCCTACCTTTTATCTTAGCCTGCTGGACACACTTTCCTCATTCCTGAAGAAGGGCTCATGCCCGAAACGTCGATTCTCCTGCTCCTTGGATGCTGCCTGACCTGCTGCGCTTTTCCAGCAACACATTTTTCAGCTCTGATCTCCAGCATCTGCAGTCCTCACTTTCTCTTAGTGATTTAAATACCATCATAACTAGGAAGCTTTGACTGGATTACTGAGAAGCAGCCACTAACAGACTTTATCCATCAATATTCCTCAGCTGATTCACTCAAGTCCGCACCAATGTCCAACAGGATCTTTTGAATTAAACCTAGAATGTTCAACATCCCATCAACATTATATTTATATTTTTGTCCAAGGGATGTGGGGATTTGATAATAGCGTAGCACTGCACGCTTTGAATTTGTTTCTATCAGATAAGCAAGAGTGAGCCAAACTGAGAAAATCAGGATTTTCAGGATTCTGTAAGAAATTGACCACATCCACTCCCTCCACCACCGACGCTCAGTGGCAGCAGTTTGTGCCATGTGTAAGATGCACCATAGAAATTCATCAAAGATCCTCAGACAGCCTCTTTCAAACCCAAGACCACTTCCATCTAGAAGGTCAAGGGTAGTAGATACATGGGAACACCAGCTCCTGCACGTTCCCCTCCAAGCTGCTCACCATCCTGATTTAGAAATATATCAGCATTCCTTCAGTGTCGCTGAGTCAATCTCCTGGCATTCCCTCCCTAACAACACTTTGATGACTATTCCAGATGGACTGCAACGGTTCAAGAAGGCAGGTCACCACCTCCTTCTCAAGGTGCAACTAGAGACGGGCAAAAAAAATCCTGATCCAGCCAAAAATGCTCACATGAAGGAATTTTAAAAATGTGCAAATATTGATCCAACTACAGTAAACAGTTCTCTGAGGTGAGAGGTTCAGTCGTAGAAAATACAGTGTAAACATGAGGAAGGAGAAGAAAAGTTGCTTAGAATGGTTTCCCTCAGTTATGGAGTGAGTTCATGGGGTGGGGGGGTGGGGGGGTAACATCATACCAGACAACTGTGAGGGTAAGGCAAGCAGGATGGACCGTGGTGGGTGAGAGAAGGTGCAACTGAATCCAATGTTACTGAATAAGTGAGGCAATCCAAATCTGAGCTCCTCCTGCTTGTTCTAATTGTCCTAATATTAACCCAAATGAATAACGCTGGAATCAGTTATTCAGTGTTCTCATTGGCTAAAACTCTCAGTGCAATAAACTGAAAATGCTAGAGAAACTCTGCAAGTAGGGCAGTGTCTATGGTAAGAGCAATGATTGGAGTCTGGTATGTATCCTTGTTATCACATGGTCTACCATTACACATTACCTATTGTTATGATTTGGAGATGCTGGTGTTGGACTGGGATGTACAAAGTTAAAAATCACACAACACCAGGTTATAGTCCAACAGGTTTAATTGGAAGCACTTGCTTTTGGAGTGCTGCTTCTTCATCAGGTGGTTGTGGAGGGCTCAATTGTAAGGCACAGAATTTATAACAAAATTTACAGTGTGATGTAACTGAAATTATACATTGAAAAATACCGTGATTGTTTGTTGAGCCTCTCATCTGTTTGAATACTATGATAGTTTCACTTCTTTCATGTGTAAATCACAAAACCTTTTTTTAAAAAGTTGCATTCTTAGGTTAATTGTAACAATGGGTGTTAGCTCGTTACAGTTAACCTGAGAATGCAACTTTTAAAAAAAGGTTTTGTGATTTACACATGAAAGAAGTGAAACTATCATAGTACTTGAACAGATGAGAGACTCAACAAACAATCACGGTATTTTTCAATGTATAATTTCAGTTACATCACACTGTAAACTTTTGCTATAAATTCTGTGCCTTACAATTGAGCCCTCCACAAACACCTGATGAAGAAGCAGCACTCCAAAAGCAAGTGCTTCCAATTAAACCTGTTGGACTATAACCTGGTGTTGTGTGATTTTTAACTTTGTACACCTATTGTTAGTCACTAACAGTCTCCACTAACAGCTATTCACTCTCCCAGCCAGATCATTCTCCAATCTTTTGTTCCTCTCCCTCTTTGGCCCCACCTATCATGTATGCCTCACCTTCTCCCATCCCCCACCCCACCACCACCACCTTATTCTGCATTTTAACCAACATTTTCCGAGCTACCCTCAGTTCTGAGGAAGGGTCACTGGGCCTGAGATATTAACTCTGACTTTTCTTCACAGATGCTGCCAGAGCTTTTACAGCTATTTGTGTTTTTGTTCCTGGCATGACTCCTGTTCTCTTCTGAAATGCAAAACTGTGCCTCTCTCCAGACACTGCCAGACCTGCTAAGTCTGTCAAGCACGGTCAGTGATTCTTTTGGATTTCCAGCATCTGCAGTATTTTATGATCTAAATGTGTTCTGCAAATAAATCAACTCATCACCCTAAACAGTGATGCTGATGTCATATCTTCAATGTATTTTCCGTCAATCCTTCACCTTTTTCACGAGAAAACACAGAATTTTTAATGAGCAGAAGGACCCCTGTTCTCCCTTAATAGAAACGTTCCTGTTTTATTAAAACTATTTTGATGGACTCTTGCTGAGGGAGGAATATCATACTAACATTTACAATCTGTCTGCAGTAAGAAGTCACTAAAATCGAAAGATTGGAGTTAAATAATATATGAAATCAGTGCAGAAAATGCATCACCAAACGTAAAGCTCCATCTCAGCTTCTTGTATTTATATTACTAAGTAACAAGGCCAGAGTGAATTGAAAATTCCTACATGGTATCTCCCACTGCTATTATCTGGGAGTGCATCTCTTCAGAAGTCAAAGGACTGATGGCAAAGGCCAAAGCTGATAAATCATACAAGCTGTCATTTTGTTCTAAGTGAGATAAAGTGGTGAAGATAGAAACTGTCAGCTAGATGGTGTGGCTGAGAACCTTCCCCATGCTTCTTGTCCCCTCTCTGCACCATCCATTCCTTGCGTCACTGCAACCAAAGAAAGCTTGTCCTTTCATGCCTGAGGCAAAAAGGATAAAGATCTGTTTGGGGCCGTGCGCATTCTTACCCGTTATCCCTCGCAAAGGTCAAGGATGACAGGCAAAGCTGAGAAAATGGACCATTATTGATTTGAAGCAGCTGACAGCATTAAACTGCCTTTTGTCAGTGGCTGCACCATATTAATCAACTTTACTGATCTGACAGACGAGGCAATGGTTTCAGACAGCTCCCTCTAGGTATCAAAAGCTTTCTCCTGCTAAAAGATTGATTCCCAAGATCAGATCCTCTGCTGGAGATTGTTGGACACTCTGCGACTTCCTGCCAGGGGAAGGTGTTTGAGATTTGTAGATTGAGTAAACTGAGTCTGTGCTACTTTGTGTGAATGGTAATTCTGTGTCAAGGAACATAAAAAAGAATACAACATGGTCACCAGCGGTGACATTCCCTCAACTAAGAAAGCAGGGAAGCATATTTGAAAACTACAGGAAAGATTCCCAAATGGGTACTATGGCAGGGCAGAAGTTACATCTGCACCAGGATTTCAGAAAATACAAAGATCATAATACAAAGAGTGTTGGATAAACAGTGAGGACTTGGTGTGGGGCCTGACCAATCCGATCACCCAGACAGACAGCAGGTTGGTTCGGAATGAAGCTCTGGAAACTGCAGGGTCATTCAGATGGTCTTGTATTGCCAGTTCTTGGCAAAAATAAAAACACCCACAAGGAATAGAGCTCTGTTGAAATCAGCAGAGAGAATTTAACAAACAAAAGAAGCCCAGGAGCTTCACTGAGGAACCTCCAAATGGAGCAGACTCACATTTACAAAAGGCCTGATATACAGAGCGCAGAGCGAACCATTCATTACAGTCTGGCTTCAGGACCAGCAACTGTTACTTTTCCAAAAGTAGACAATGTGAGATCCATGCGGACTCGCAAAGGGATAAAATCACAATATCAACACACTGCTAAATGATGGGCCGAAAAATTCAAATCCATTGCAGTTGGCCGACAAGGCCAATGAGAATTCCGTGTAGATTCCAGTCGTGGTTCGACAGCCTGGGATCAAAACGAACACTTTGTGAGGGGAAGGCAGCCTGACCTGAGTTGGACACTCCAACACCGAACCCACTCACCCACACAAGAAACCTGGCTCCAGAGGCACCAATAGCCCATGCGCTGGATTGGGCCTGAGAGCTGGTTTAGGAGCTGCGGGTGTTCCTGAGGTGGAAATCAGGTGAACATGCCAAAGCAGCAGCCATGATGAGGACAGGCAGCAGCAGACTGGCCAAGGGAGGTGTACATATTCCTCTGTTAACGACAACTTCCCAGTTTGTCTCTGGTATGAGGTTGTCAATTTTACTGGGACTGAGGCTGCTCACCAATCCAGTGGGGGATTGGAAACTCTGTATTAACAGGATCGACAGTGTCGCACCCCTCTGTTACAAATCAGAGATTGGTGGTAGCTGCAGAGATATTTTCACACATTTCCTGCTGGGTATGGGGAGCTCTCATAGGGGAGCACAGTAAATACTGACAAAGCCTCTACCTCTCCCATGGACACCCTAAAAATACTGACACACTCCACCCCACCTACCCCACCAAGGGACTTCCTGTAAATACTGACAGACTCCCCCTCCCCCCAGGGACTTCCTGTAAATACTGACAGACTCCCCCTCCCCCCAGGGACTTCCTGTAAATACTGACACACTCCCCCCTCCCCCGGGACCCCCTGTAAATACTGACACACTCCCCCCTCCCCCCCAGAAACCCCCCTGTAAATACTGACACACTCCCCCCTCCCCCCAGGGACCCCCCTGTAAATACTGACACACTGCCCCCTCCCCCCAGGGACTTCCTGTAAATACTGACACACTCCCCCCTCCCCCCAGGGACCCCCCTGTAAATACTGACACACTCCCCCCTCCCCCGGGACCCCCCTGTAAATACTGACACACTCCCCCCTCCCCCCAGGGACTTCCTGTAAATACTGACACACTCCCCCCTCCCCCCAGGGACCCCCCTGTAAATACTGACACACTCCCCCCTCCCCCGGGACCCCCCTGTAAATACTGACACACTCCCCCCTCCCCCCAGGGACTTCCTGTAAATACTGACAGACTCCCCCTCCCCCCAGGGACTTCCTGTAAATACTGACACACTCCCCCCTCCCCCGGGACCCCCTGTAAATACTGACACACTCCCCCCTCCCCCCCAGAAACCCCCCTGTAAATACTGACACACTCCCCCCTCCCCCCAGGGACCCCCCTGTAAATACTGACACACTCCCCCTCCCCCCAGGGACTTCCTGTAAATACTGACACACTCCCCCCTCCCCTGGGACCCCCTGTAAATACTGACACACTCCCCCCTCCCCCCAGGGACCCCCCTGTAAATACTGACACACACCCCCCTCACCCCGGACCCACCTGTAAATACTGACACACTCCCCCTCCCCCTCCCCCCCCCCCCCCCCCCGGGGACCCCCTTGTAAATACTGACACAGTCCCCATCCCCCTGGAACCCCCCTGTAAATACTGACACACACCCCCCTCACCCCGGACCCACCTGTAAATACTGACACACTCCCCCTCCCCCCTGGGGACCCCCTGTAAATTCTGACACCGCCCCCCCAGAGACCCCCCCCATAAATACTGTCACTCTCCCCCCCCCACCCCGCAGGGACCCCCCTGTAAATACTGTCACACTCCCCCCTCCCCCAGAGACCCCCCCTGTAAATACTGTCACACGCCCCCCCCTCGCACTCCCCCCCCTCTCGGGACCCCCCTGTAAATACTGACACACTGCCCCCTCCCCCCCAGAAACCCCCCTGTAAATACTGACACACTCCCCCCTCCCCCGGGACCCCCCTGTAAATACTGACACACTCCCCCCTCCCCCCAGGACCCCCCTGTAAATACTGACACACTCCCCCCCTCCCCCGGGGCCCCTCTATAAATACTGACACACTCCCCCCTCCCCGGGGACCCCCCCTGTAAATACTGACCCCTTTCCCCTCCCCCCAGGGAGCCCCCTGTAAGTACTAACACCTTTCCCCTCACTCCCTGGAATCCCTGTTCCACTCCAGCTGATTCCACAAGTGAATTGAAATGTTGCCCTGCGCTTTTGGTTGCTTTTGACTGCTTTATATTGTGATGCCTATTGCAGCTGAACAGCTCCCAGACCAGAACCGAGGAAGCAATCTGCCTATGACAGAGGCATATTGACAGCCTGTGTGACAATCTCCGGTGTTCCCAAGTGTGGGAGAGAGTGACCCCACAATCTCACAATACGAAACCAATCCTCCCACTTCTTTCGGGGAGTGGGGGAGTGGGGTCCTTGTAATACTGCTCATCCCAGCTGGCTGCACGTTTATTCACATTATCCTATGCATTTCAGATTAGTGTCGCATCACTGAATGTATTACTGGCTCGGTGAGTCAGTAATCAAAAATGAAAATGCCTTCACCGTCTAGGGTTTATTATAAACCAGGAATGATCACATGCTGCGCCATGATTGACAATTAATACAGTCTTAGGAGGCAAAGCTCAAGACTCACATGAAGTGAGCCCCCCCCACAAATTCTGTTTCAATTGAAAATGACGCATGCTAAACACAATGGTTTTATAAAATGCTTTTATTTAAAGCAACATTTACAATATGATTTAGAGACCGTCAAATCCCTTGAGGAGCTGCTTTAATAACATACCAAGGTGGAGCCATTGTGAGGAAGGTCCATTGTGCATTTATATAGGACTGTGGGGTGGCATGGTGGCTTCAGTGGTTAGCACTGCTGCCTCACAGCGCCAGGGACCCAGGCTCAATTCCTGCCTCGGGTGACTGTCTGTGTGGAGTTTGCGCATTCTCCCCGCGTCTGCGTGGGTTTCCTCCGGGTTTCTCCCACAGTCCAAAGATGTGCAGGTTAGGTGAATTGGCCTTGCTAAATTTCCCGTAGTGTTAGGTGGAATAGTCAGGGGTAAATATAGGGGGATGGGTTACTCTTCAGAGGGTTGGCGTGGACTTGTTGGGCTGAAGGATCTGTTTCCACACTGTAGGTAACCTAATCTGATCTCATCCCCATCAAGAAACCTCGTGGTGCTTCACAGAGGATGTGACATTCGGTAATTTGGAAGCAAACCTGATTTTTCTTCCAGAGCAGGATCCTACATTTTGGGCTGAGTAGAGGGGGACTCTAGTCAATGGAATTTAGAAAAGTGAGGGGATATTATAGAAACATATAAAATTATGAAGGGAATAGATAGGATAGAAACAGGGAGGCTGGGGGTTGAACGTAGAAGTAGAGGGCCTAGCCTCAAAATAAAGGGGGGATAGGTTTAGGATGGAGTTGAGGAGGAAAGTGTTGTGAATCTGTGCAATTCTACCCTGCCCAGTTGGGGCGACCTCCTTGAACATTTTTAAGACAAAGATAGATTTTTGACCAGTAAAGGAATGAAGGGTTATGGTGAGCGGGCGGTAAGTGGAGCTGAGTCCATGATAAAGGGGCCAGCCATGATCTTGTTGAATGGTGGAGCGGGCTGGAGGGGCCCAGATCGCCTACTCCTGCTCCCAATTCATATGTTCTCATGTAAACAGCTTAGAAATTAGAAATAGATTAGCAGCCAATCTTCTTTCAGGGCTCTGCCTTTGGGCAGCGATGTTTTCCCAGGATGAGGGGATAATTCTGTAACCTGACATTCAATCCAATAATCCCGCCAGCCCTCAATGTGGGACCGATAGATTTGGAGAGATTATTGCAGGTGGAAATGTCACGTTCTCCCTCATCTCTGACAATTTGCTAGTTGCATATTTATTCTTCCATGCAGACCAGAGCTCAGCGTACTCACTTTTGGGATCATAAAAACATACAATTGTAGTTTGGCAGTAAAGAACTTGGGTATTGTTGAAGAAAAGACATATTGTGTTGAGAAAAAAGCCTGACAATGAACTGTCAATCATCATTAACTGGTGCATCCTCCATTGCAATGCCTCTACCAATCAGAGTGCACTCGTCAACCAATCAGCAGTCTCTTGTCGCCTGGTATAAATGATGGTTTTATTTAACCCCTGCCCTCCCCTTCACTGTTTGATCACACAGCATTACCCTTTGATGTGAAGGGCACTGCTGTCACTGGTCACTCGGGTGTTTCCTTTCTTCCTGGTGGTGGGAATCAAATAAAGATTTGTGCACCTTGTGTCTTTCACTGTGTCCCACACCTGCACACACACAACATGGGTGCTGGGGGATAAAATAAGCACTAAAATAAAAAAAAGAATAAAGAGAAAAAAGAAAAAAAATGATGGTTTCCCCTGAAATTGACATTCTGGCGAATTGTCCAGATGAGTGCAAGACAAAGAGTTTTGAAGAGGTGTGTCTTACTTACAGCAGTAATCTTGGGATTAGAGGCCGTTCAGATAACGTTCAGTCTCATCTCTGGGCTGCGTACATGAAGCTACTCCCATGTATGGCACTCAGCATTGGCACACCGATTGTGGCATTGATCTCTGATTCCCAGGTTGCTGCTGTGACCTTGGGGACCCATGGGGCAGGACAGAAAATGAGAGGGAAGGCCACACTCAGTCTATCAGCTCTCTCCCCAAGAGCGATTCACCTTGTCAGCTCCTCTGTTGTTTTCTCAATGCCTCGCAAATACTTCCTCTTCACGCCCAACTCCCACTGACGGCCTTGAGGGAGCTGATCATAGTCTCAGGCAATGCATTCCACACCCTAACCACTCACTACACTCGAAAGATTTTCTTAAACACAACAGAAATCACTGGAAAAGCTCAGCAGGTCTGGCAGCATTTGTGGAGGGAAATCAGAGTTAACGTTTCGGGTGATTTGATGGTAGAGTCGGGTTCTGAGGATGGGTCACTCGACCTGAAACATTAACTCTGATTTCTCTCCACTGGTAATGCCAGACCTGCTGAGTTTTTCCAGCAAATTCAGTTTTTATTTCTGATTTACAGTATCAGCAGTTCTTTCCATTTTTAAAGATTAACTGTTCTTCCCCAATTACCTGAAATCAAATTCCACTGGTTCATGATCCATCCACCAATGTGGACAGTCTCGTAGACATTCAGAAACATAGAGAATAGAAGCAGGAATAGGCCATTTGGCCCCTCGAGTGTGCTTCCCCAGTCAGTCCCCTGTTTCCACTTTCCCTCATTAACATCTAATCCCTTTAGCCCTAATAGCTCCAAATCCTTTGCTGGGTGTGTTTTTACAGAAACACTTGCAGCCTCAGTGTGAAAGTGTGCACTCCCCTATTGAATATCCCGAACATTAATGGTTGGAAATATTTTGAAAAATCACAGGTTGCAATCTAATGAACAGACTCAAACATTTCACAAAGTAGCGGGATCTTATATCCTTCTGGCTTCTAACATGGTTGAAGCACCCGTGGATGGTCTAATTGATAGGAAGCTTAGAGAGGAAGAGCCTGCTTTGTCCCGAATTAGATGATTTCAGTCAAAGCTCTGAAACAGTGTCAGTTAGAATCTCCCCTGGAGCCTCCCCTTGTTTAATCCATTAACGTTACACAGCTCTAGGATTGAACTTTGAGGTTGTCCAGCACTTTACTCAGTGAATGAGTCACTGATTTATCATGGGATCTTTCTTGATCCATTTTATACAGCCATGAAGCCCAGTAAAAATCAATAAGATTTTATACAAAGATCCTGCCCGTCCTTCCTGCTTTCTCTGTTTCTCTGGCGATAAAGTTGTATAATTCAAACAATGAGTTATGGTGGAAATATTAGGCTGATAGTGATAACACAATGATCAAACCAATATTGAACAACTGGCTCAGTCCATCTGTTTGGGAGCTGAACCAAGAGTGACAGGCAGGAGGCTGGAAGAACACAGCAAGCTAGGCAGCAACAAGAGGTGGAGCAATCGACATTTCGAGTGTAACCCTTCTTCAGGACGGGGGTGGGGGGGGGTGTGGGTGTAGGGGGATCTGCAGAGAAAGGGGGTGGTGGTAGAGGCAGGGTGGTGAAATGGGAATAGGTGACGACAGACAAATGGTATGATCTCTGAGGAGCCTCTGAGGTCATTTCAGATTAGTGTTGCTGAGGAATGGATTCCTGATGAAGGACTTTTGTCCAAAATGTTGATTTTTCCTTCTCCTCGGACGCTACCTGACCTGCTGTGCTTTTCCAGCACTTCTCTAATCTTGACTTTAGGTTGGGAGAGAAGCAGGTGAACCTCTGTCTCACCTGGAAGGACTGTTTGGGGCCCTGGATGTAGGTGAGGGGGGTGGTGTACCAGCAGGTTTTACATCTTTCAGGTTGCAGGCGAAGGTACCTGGGAGTTTGGAGGGGTCGATGGGGAGAGTGGCCCAAACCAAGGACCGTCAAAGGGAATGGTCCTTGCAGAAGGCAGAGAGGGGAAAATGTTCTTGGTGGTGGGGTCTAGTTGGAGTTGGAGTTGGTGGAAGTGTTTAAGGATGATGCGTTGGATGCGGAGACTGGTGGGGTGGGAGGTGGGAACAAGGGGGACTTTGTCTTTATTGCACGGGGGGGTTTAGCACAGCTGAACGGGAACTGGAGGTGGTGTGATGGACAGAGGGAGGAAAAGCACGTTGCTCGAAATAGGTGGACATCTGGAATGCTCCTGAGTGGAATGGTCTCCTCATCCGAGCAGATGCGGCAGAGGAATTGGGAGAATGGGATGAAATTCTGGCAGGATACTGGGTGGGAGGAGGTGTAGTCCAGATAGTTATGGGAATCTGTGGGTTTGTAGCAAAGGTCCGTCTGGAGACTGTGACTGGAGAGGGAAATGGTGAGGTCAGGAAAGGGGAGGGAGGTGTCCGAGATGGACCAAGGGAATTTGAGGGCAGGCTGGAAGTTGTGGGTGAATCAATGAACTGTTCCAGTTCAGCCTAGGTGCAGGACGCTGTGCCGATGCAGTCATCGATGTAACAGTGGAAGAGTTGGGCACAGTGCCTGTGTAGGGATTGAAGAGGGACTGTTCGATATAACCAACAAAGAGGCAGGCGTCGCTGGGGTTATTCTGGGTGCCCATAGCCACCCCCTGGATTTGGAGGAAATGGGAGGAGTTAAAGAAAAAGTTATTGAGGGTGAGGACCAGTTCAGCAAGGCGGAGGAGGATATTGATGGAGGAGGACTGGTTGGGTCTATTGGAGAGGAAGAAACTGAGGGACTGGAGGCCATCCTTGTGGGGTATGGACATGTATAAGGACTGCACATCCAGAGTGAAGGTTAAGCACTGGGGGCCAGAGCACTGGAAGTTGCTGAAGAGATGAAGAATGTAGTTGGTATCACAGATATAGGTGGGATGTTCTGAACCAAGGGGGAGAGGATGGAGTCGGGGTAGGACAAGATGAGTTTGGTGGGGTAGGAGCATGCCAAGATGATGGGTCAGCCAGAGTAGTTGGGCTTGTGGATCTTGGGGAGCAGGTAGAATCCCGGCAGAGTGGGGCTGGGGGACTCTGAGTTTGGAGGCTGAGGAGGGAAGATTACTGGAGACAATGAGGGTAAGGACAATGTGGGTGATTTTGGCCTGACGGGCCACGGTGGGGTCATGGGCAGGGGAAGGAAGGACGTGGTGTCGGAGAGTTGGCATTCAGCCTGTGCGACATAGAAATCCATTCCCCAGCCTACCACTGTCCCACCTTTGTCAGCGGGGTTGATGCACACCGAGGGAGTGCTGCTCGCTCGGACAGGGTGAGGTTGGAGTGGGTGAGTGGGGTCGAGAAATTGAGGCGGCTGATGTTACGTTAACAGTCTGTAATGAAGAGGTCTAGGGTGGGTACAAGACCAGTGGGTGGTGACTAAGTGGAGGAGGAAGGTTGGAGGTAGGAGAAGGGGGTCATCAGAGGGAGGTTGGGAGTTTTTGAAGAAGAAGCCATGGAGGCAGAGGTGGCAGAAGGGTGTGAACATGAGCCACAACAAAGATCATTACTTCATCACAATCTAATCCAGTGTTTCTGCTTGGTCAAATCTGAAACAAGAGGGAAGAACATACAAACCATCAGAACGAGGAGCAGGAGGAGGCCGTCTGGCCCTTCGAGCCCTTCAATAAGATCAGGGCTGATCTTTGCTTGGACTCAGCTCCACTTACCCACCCTCTCACCGTATCCCTTAATATTTCACAACAGTATCTCCCTTAGCTTTAAAAGCGATGACTGAAGTCGTGTCAACTACTGGCCTGGGCAAGGAATTTCATTGATTAATGACGCTCTGGGTGAAGAAGTCCCTTCTCAGTTCAGTTCTAAGCCTGCTTCCTCTAAGCTTGAGGCCTGGCCCTCTTGTCCTGGTCTCAATTGGGAGCACAAATACGGTTCAGAAACTCTCCAATTCTCAGCCTGGAGAAAGGAGTAAGTGTGGTCTGGAGGGAACTCCAACAATAATGTAGTTAAACAGGAGCCTCCCCTCCAGGATCCAACAGTTTGCACTCTCGGCACCACTATCCCTGGGGAATGACTTCGGAAGAGAAAATGAGATGTGGAGGGATCCAATTGTAAACCTGGCGCCTGGGAGCTGCTGTCTATCCTGCCCCTACTCAGTCACTAGGAGGGTCCGATTACTGAACAGTCCACCATTTACCTTCAGCAGAAAGACCTCAGACAGGGATGTTTCCCCCCAGTGCCTTGGTGGCAGCTGCTCCAGGCTTTAGTGTGTCCCTCAGCACGTGGTCCTGGAACTAGGAATGTGTCAGTCTGCAACACTCGGTCAAGGTTAACTCCCTGCTCTGGAAGATCAACAAGTTTCGGTCAGACCAAAGAGCATCTGTCACTGAGTTGGTGGACCCCCAGGCACAGTCAACATTTGTCTGAATGTGCCTCAGATGTATGTCAATATAGGTAAAAACAAGGACTGCAGATGCTGGAAACCAGAGTCTAGATCAGAGTGGTGCCGGAAAAGCACAACAGGTCAGGCAGCATCTGAGGAGCAGGAAAATCGACGTTTCCGAAAAAAGCCCTTCATCAGGAATAGAGGCAGAGTGCCTGCAGAGTGGAGAGATAAATGAGAGGAGGGTGGGGGTGGGGAGAAAGTAATGTAGAGTAGGGGTGGGGATGGACGTGATAGGTCAGGGAGGAGGGTGGAGTGGATAGGTGGAAAGGAAGATAGGCAGGTAGGACAAGTCATGGGGACAGTGCTGAGCTGGAAGTTTGGAACTGGGGTGAGGTGGGGGAAGGGGAAATGAGGAAACTGCTGAAGTCCACATTGATGCCCTGGGGTTGAAGTGTTCCGAGGCAGAAGATGAGGCGTTCTTCCTCCAGGCGTCTGGTGGTGAGGGAGCGGCGGTGAAGGAGGCCCAGGACCTCCATGTCCTCGGCAGAGTGGGAGGGGGAATTGAAATGTTGGGCCACAGGGCGGTGTGGTTGATTGGTGCGGGTGTCCCAGTGATGTTCCCTAAAGTGCTCTGCTAGGAGGCATCCAGTCTCCCCAATGTAGAGGAGACCATATCGGGGGCAACGGATACAATAAATGATATTGGTGGATGTGCAGGTAAAACTTTGATGGATGTGGAAGCCTCCTTTGGGGCCTTGGATGGAGGTGAGGGAGGAGGTGTGGGCGCAGGTTTTACAGTTCCTGCGGTGGCAGGGGAAGATGCCAGGATGGGAGGGTGGGTTGTAGGGGGGTGTGGACCTGACCAGGTAGTCACGGAGGGAACGGTCTTTGCGGAAGGCAGAAAGGGGTGGGGAGGGAAATATATCCCTGGTGGTGGGGTCCGTTTGGAGGTGGTGGAAATGTCGGCGGATGATGTGGTTTATGCGAAGGTTGGTAGGGTGGAAGGTGAGTACCAGGGGGGCTCTGTCCTTCACCTGCACCAATCAACCCCACCACCCTGTGGTCCAACATTTCAACTTCTCCTCCCACTCTGCTGAGGACATGCAGGTCCTGGGCCTCCTCCACCGCCGCTCCCGCACAAAGACAGAACCCTCCTGGTGCTCACCTTCCACCCTACTAACCTTCGCATAAACCACATCATCTGACCACATTTCCTTTGGAAGGTAGCAGCCTAATTAGACCCACCCCTCGCCTCAGTTAGAAGGCAACACTGAGGGATGTGTCTGGGGAATATATCTGGGGCATGTGTCTGAGGGATGTGTCTGGGGGATGTGTCTGGGGGATAGACAATAGACAATAGGTGCAGGAGTAGGGCATTCTGCCCTTCGAGCCTGCACCACCATTCATTATGATCATGGCTGATCATCCTTAATCAGTATCCTGTTCCTGTCTTATCTCCATAACCCTTGACTCCACTATCTTTAAGAGCTCTATCCAACTCTTTCTTAAATGAATCCAGAGACTGGGCCTCCACTGCCCTCTAGGCCAGAGCATTCCACACAGCCACCACTCTCTGGGTGAAGAAGTTTCTCCTCATCTCTGTCCTAAATGGCCTACCCCTAATTTTTAAGCTGTGTTCTCTGGTTCGGGACTCACCCATCAGTGGAAACATGTTTCCTGCCTCCAGAGTGTCCAATCCTTTAATAATCTTATATGTCTCAATCAGATCCCCTCTCAGTCTTCTAAACTCAAGGGTATACAAGCCCAGTCACTCCAGTCTTTCAGCGTAAGGCAGTTCCGCCATTCCTGGAATTGACCTCGTGAACCTACGCTGCACTCCCTCAATAGCCAGAGTGTCTTTCCTCAAATTTGGAGACCAGAACTGCACACAATATTCCAGGTGCGGTCTCACCAGGGCCCTGTACAGCTGCAGAAGAACCTCTTTGCTTCTATACTCAATCCCTCTTATTATGAAGGCCAGCATGCGATTAGCCTTCTTCACTATCTGCTGTACCTGCATGCTTACCTTCATTGACTGGTGTACAAGAACACCCAGATCTCTCTGTAATGCCCCTTTACCTAACTTGACACCATTTAGGTAGTAATCTGCCTTCCTGTTCTTGCCACCAAAGTGGATAACCATACATATATCCACATTAAACTGCATCTGCCATGCATCTGACCACTCACCTAACCTGTCCAGGTCACCCTGTAATGTCCTAACATCCTCATCACATTTCACCCTGCCACCCAGCTTTGTATCATCAGCAAATTTGCTAATGTTACTATTAATATCATCTTCTATATCATTAATATATATTGTAAAAAGATGTGACTGGGGGATATGTTTGGGGGATGTGTCTGGGGGATGTGTCTGGGGGATGTGTCTGGGGATGTATCTGGGGATGTGTCTGGGGATGTGTCTGGGGGATGTGTCTGGGGATGTATCTGGGGATGTGTCTGGGGATGTATCTGGTGGATGTATCTGGGGGATGTATCTGGGAAATGAGCCTGGGGGATGTGTCTGGGGTATGTATCTGGGGATGTGTCTGGGGATGTGTCTGGGGATGTGTCTGGGGTGTGTGCCTGGGGGATGTGTTTGGGGGATGTGTCTGGGGGATGTGTCTGGGGATGTGTCTGGGGGGTGTGTCTGGGGGATATGTCTGGGGGATGTATCTGGGGGATGTGTCTGGGGGATGTATCTTGGGGATATGTCTGGGGGAATGTGTCTGGGGGATGTACCTGGGGGATGTATCTGGGGGATGTATCTGGGGGATGTGTCTTGGGGGGGGCGTGTGTCTGTGGGGTGTGTCTGGGGGTGTGTCTGGGGGATGTGTCTGGGGGATGTGTCTGGGGGATGTGTCTGGGGGTGTGTGTCTGGGGGATGTGTCTGGGGGATGTGTCTGGGGGATGTGTCTGGGGGGTGTGTCTGGGGGGGGGTGTCTGGGGGGGGTGTGTCTGAGGAAATGGTTGAATTGTTCAGGTGAGGAAAGACTGCAGCAGGAAATACCCAGATCTCTTCCTCCCCCTTTAAAATGCTTTTGATGTTTTGGCACAAATGTGAAATTCGAGACTTTATTCACTGCTCGCTGAGCGAAACTGTAATTATCTGGGGAGCTGGCACTGTAAGTAGACTAATATTCCAGGATTTGTGCAACATTAAATACATTGATAAAATATTCATCGTTTCAGGTTGATGTTTTGACAATATTTCTTCATCTCAATCGCAACGTAATGCCACTTAGAACAAGGAAGTGAGTTCATTATTTACTGAATGAACACCAGACTGAGTGTTAGACAGGGGAAAATGTGAGTAATTAGAATAAAGATGCATCATTAAGCAAATGAACATCTATCACCCAAAACTCATTGAATTACAGAATTTCCATTTTATTTGTCAAGAACAGATTGGTTCTTTTATTGATCACAAGACTGAATCGAGATAAAGGATGTCCTGAGGCTCCTCTTGATTGGCCCATTCTCCCACTCTTGCACTCAGCTGGTCCTGGTTTCACCCACTATCATTGGCCAGCCATTCTGACGGCGATCACCCCCCTACTCCTTCTCTGGTCTCACTGTGCATCACCCCTCCAAATCCTACAGCCACCCCAGGCCCATATATTTTCTGCCTTCTGAACCTTTGTTCAATTTTGCACATTCAGAGTCACAGAGTCATAGAGATGTACAGGACGGAAACAGACCCCTTGGTCCAACTCGTCCATGCCGACCAGATATCCCAACCCAATCTAGTCCCACCTGTTCTCTTAGAAAGTAGTGGATCTGTGGAACTTTGTCACAGTGGGCTGCGTCATTAAAGATATCTAAGGCTCAGTCATACAGATTTTTAATCAGTAAAGGAGTCAAGGGATATGAGGAAAAGGCAGGGAAGTGGAATTGAGAATGATCAGATCAGCCATGGCCTTATTGAATGGTGAAGCAGCTCGATGGGCTGAATGGCCTATTTCAGCTCCTGTATTTTAAGGTCCTTACCCGGTCTGGCCTACATGTAATTGCAGACCCAAAGCAGTGTAACAGCCCTGAAGAGCCATTCAGTTCAAAGGCAATAAATAATGGTCTTGCTGAGGTATCTCTACATTTCAGGAAAGCAGCACAATGGCTCGGTGGTTAGCACTGCTACCTCATGGCACCAGGGACCTGGGTTCAATTCCACCCTTGGGTGACTATGTGGGATTTGCACATTCTGTCATGTCTGTGTGGGTTTCCATGAGCTCCCTCTGCATCACAATCTTCTGTTGGCTTGATCCTACTCACTGGAATGTCTCTCCTAACCCTCCTTCAACACAGACATCTTCATTGTTCATTATATCCCCCTTCTCCATTTATCCTCTGCCTCATTGTTTGTTTTCCACCAATGATGTGCTCTATGGATATCTGTGCCAAAACCAAAAGCAACAGGAGCAGGAAGAGGCTATTCAGCTCCTCAAGCCTGCTCTGCTGTGCACTCAGATGACAGCTCATCTGTTTGTGTGTCACATTCCACAGTTCCATCTGCCCCCTCTAACCCTCGATGACCTTGCCGGACAAGAATCCACCTCAACTTTAAGAATATTCAGTGACCCTTCTCAACTACCTTCTGAGACAGAGAGTTCCAAAGACTCACAACCCTCTGGAGAGGACAACATTTTCCTCATCCCTGTCCTGAAAGGGTGACCTCTTATTTTAAACAGTGCACCTTGGTCCTGGACTGACCCATCCTTTCCCCATCTACTCTGTCCAGACCATTCAGGATCTGATACACTACAATCAGATCACCCCCTCACTCTCTAATCCCCAGTGGGGATAAGCCCAGTCTGTCCAACCTTTCCCCATCAAACAACCCCCTCCTTCCAGGGACCAATCTCATAAACCTCCTCTGAACAATCCCCAACCATTACTTCCTGCCTAACAATGAGACTGAAACTACACACAGAGTCTGAGATGTAGCCTCCCCAATACCTTCTATAACTGAAGCATAACCTCCTTCCTTTTATATTCAAGTCCTCTCATAGTAAAGGAGTACATTCCATTAGCGTTCTTGATCACTTGATGCCTCTAAGCTTTTCCAGATCCTTCCTCTAACGTGTGCCTCCCAACCAACAACATTCACTGAAGCAATCTCAACGGCTCAAAACTCTGAAATTCCCACTGCAATTCCCACTATGGGGCAGCACGGTGGTTCAGTGGTTAGCACTGCTGCCTCACAGCGACAGGGACCCGAGTTCAATTCCCATCTCAGGCAACTGTCTGTTTGGAGTTTGCACATTCTCCCCGTGTCTGTGTGGGTTTCCTCTGGGTGCTCCAGTTTCCTCCCACAGTCCAAAGATGTGCAGGTCAGGTGAATTGGCCATGGTAAATTGTCCGTAGTGTTAGGTGCATTAGTCAGGGTTAAATGTAGGGGAATGGGCCTGGGTAGGTTGTTCTTCGGAGGGTCGGTGTGGACTTGTTAGGCTGAAGGGCCTGTTTCCACACTGTAGGTAATCTAATCAAGTCGTTGCCCCATCTCACCTCCTTAAAGACTCTCAATGAAAGCATCACTTTGCTCAAGTCTCTGCCTGTTCCTCCTCAAACTCACCTTCTTAGATTCAACATTGCTTTTTGCCTCTCTGCCAACACCCTGGGAAGCTTTTCCATGTTAAAGGTGCTATATAAATAGAACATTGAACATAGAACAATACAGCGTAGAACAGGTCCCTTCAGCCCTCGATGTTGCGCCGACCTGTGAACTATTCTCAGCTCGTCCCCCTACACTATCCCATCATCATCCATATGCTTATCCAAGGATTGTTTAAATCTCCCTAATGTGGCTAAGTTAACTACATTAGCAGGTAGGGCATTCCATGCCCTTACCACTCTCTGAGTAAAGAACCTGCCTCTGACATCTGTCTTAAATCTATCACCCCTCAATTTGCAGCTATGCCCCCTCTTACAAGCTGCCATCATCATCCTAGGAAAAGGTCTTTCACTGTCCACCCTGTCTAATCATCTGATCGTCTTGTATGTCTCTATCAAATCCCCTCTTAACCTTCTATTCTCCAATGAGAACCGGCCCCAGTCTCTCAGCCTTTCCTCATAAGACCTTCCCTCCAGACCAGGCAACATCCTGGTAAATCTCCTCTGCACCTTTTCCAATGCTTCCACATCCTTCCTGTAATGGGGTGAACAGAACTGTACACAATATTCCATGTGTGGCTGCACTAGCGTTTTGTATAGTTGCAGCATGATATTGCAGTTCTGGAACTCAATCCCTCTACCAATGAAACCTAACACACCGTGTGCCTTCTTAACAGCACTATCCACCTGGGTGGCAACTTTCAGGGATCTATGTACATGGACTCCAAGATCCCTCTGCACATCCACACTACCAAGAATCTTTCCATTGACCCAGTACTCTGCCTTCCTGTTAGTCTTCCCAAAGTGCATCACCTCACATTTAGCTGCATTGAACTCCATTTGCCACCTCTCAGCCCAATTCTGCAGTTTATCCAAGTCACCCTGCAACCTGTAACACTCTTCCACACTGTCCACTACTCCACTGACTTTAGAGTCATCTGCAAATTTACTAATCCATCCACCTATGCCTGTGTCCGAGTCATTTATAAAATTGACAAACAGCAGTGGTCCCAAAACCGATCCTTGTGGCACACCACTAGTAACCGAACTCCAGGCTGAATATTTTCCATCAACCACCACTCGCTGCCTTCTTTCAGAAAGACAGTTTCTAATTCAAACTGCTAAATCATCCTCAATCCCATGGCTCTGCATTTTCTCCAACAGTCTACCATGTGGAACCTTATCAAAGGCTTTACTGAAGTCCATGTATATCACATCAACTGCCCTACCCTCATCTACATGCTTGGTCACCTTCTCAAAAAACTCAATGAGGTTTGTGAGACACGACCTGCCCTTGACGAAACCGTGTTGACTAACTGAAATCAAATTGTTGCTGCTAGATGATTATAAATGGCAAGTATTGAAGCAGAGATTTATTTGTCTGTGACAGTGACACTGATATCAAAGTCCTGAATCGATAAAGATTCCATTCCTCAGAATTCTGTTGTACATCCACTACAGGAACAGGCCATTCAGCCCATCAAGAATTTTAACTCCACCTACCTCCTCCTACTCCTCCCTTCACTTCACAGCATTACTTTGTATTCCTTGCTCCCTTGTGTGTTTACCTAGTTCTCCCATTAAACATATTGACACAATTCACCTTGAACATTGCCAGTGGGAGCAAGACCCACATTCTCCCCAATCTCTGGGGAAAGGATTTTGTTCAGAATTCCAAATTAGACTTATTAGTGACTGTCTGATATTGATGGCTCCTGGTTATGCTCTGACTCTCAAGAGGACCAGCCATCTCTGTATCTGCCCTTCAAGACTGCGCTGGTGACTGCACTTTGCTCGAATGGATCTCTTTGTCTGGTTGATGGGATAACCCTTGATCATTTTAAATTATAATGAAGTGCTCACCTTCAAATGCAGCAGGTCTCTACTCAGAACCATTCACTGAAATTGACAGAATGGCAGGAGATGGCATGGATATGGAAGAGATGTTTCCACCCATAGGAGAGACTAGCACAGCCTCAGAGTGAAGGGATGACCCTTTCGAACTGAGATGAGGAGGAATTTCTTCAGCCAGAGAGTGGTCATTGAGTTACAGAGATGTACAGCATGGAAACAGACCCTTCGGTCCAACTCGCCTATGCTGACCAGATATCCCAAACCAATCCAGTCCCACCTGTCAGCACCCAGCCCATATCCCTTCCTATTGATATACCCAAGAAGATAGTCATGTTCAACAGGCCATTCATTGTGAGATGATGTGTTATCTCCATCAGCTGCAGATATACCTGCCAGAGAGGTGCCAGAAAGATGCCTTTTAGATGTTGTAATTGTACCCACCTCCACCAGTTCCTCTGGCAGCTCATTCCCTATATGCACCACCCTCTGCATGAAAAATGTTGTCCCCAGCTCTCTTTTATATCTTTCCCTTCTCACCCTAAACCTATGCCCTCTAGTTCTGGACTCCCCTACCCCTAGGAAAAGTCTGCCTATTTATCCCATCCACGCCCCCACATGATTTTATAAACCTCTATAATGTCAGCCTCTCAGCTGCCGAGGCTCCAGAGAAAATAGCCCCAGCCTGTTCAGCCTCTCCCTATAGCTCAAACCCTCTAACTCTACAACATCCTTGTAAATCTTTTCTGAACCCTTTCAAGTTTCACAATATCCTTCCAATAGGACTCTGTGGGGACTCTGTGGAACGCATTGCTGTGGGGGGCTGTGGAGGCCAATTCATTGAGTGTATTTAAGACAGAGACAGTTAGGTTCCTGATTCGTAAGGAGATCAAGGGTTACAGTGAGAAAGCAGGAGAATGGGATTGAGAAATAAATCAGCAGTGGTTAAATGGTGGAACAGACTCACAAACAGAAATTGCTGGAAACACTCAGCAGCTGTTATTTTGGGTCAAGTGACCCTTCCGCAGCATGCAGAGCAAGCTCAATGGACAGAGACTGGGGAGAATGTGGGTCCCCAGAGATTGGGGAGAAAGGTCTAATTCTGCACAATATCTTATGGTCTTACGCAGAAAAGAACAAATTAGTCAGCCAGCTCATTCTGCAATCATTGAATGGCAGCCTTCCCCTGGAGTGAAAGGTTAAGTGAGAAGATTTCACCTGGTTGTGCATTTGTTTGTCCACCTCTCTGGCAGGTGTATCTGCAGCTGATGGAGATAACACACCATCTCACAATGAATGGCTTGTTGAACATGACTAGATTTGCTGTTGGCCATTACCAGTGATTCACGATTACCACTGCCAATCCTGAGTCATGCTCATTGAAATGAATCCCCTGGTCTAAATTAGGAGCATCACAATTCTCACAAGTAATTAATTCCTTATTAAATGTGCACGGCTTTACAATCCTGAATACACTCCATCAGTTTTGCATCTAGTGAGGTTATAGCGCCTCTCCCGGGAACTGAGTGTTCATCTGACACACTGTTCATTGGTCACGAGTTTCTGTGGGTTATTCACCCCGTCCTGTGGCTCAGTGAACAAGCAGGAAGCACCTTCTAATGCATTGATGATATGAACATAAATAAAGATTAAAATACTCCACTTCCTTTCAGCACTATGCTCACGGGAGTGAACAATCTTAGAATACAGGCACTGGGATTGGTACAAAAATCATTCACCAGAATAATATCAGAACTGAGATATTATCAAGAAAGATGAAATAGGTTTCTATCCTGAAAAGAGGAGGCACAGAATCTCTCTCTATCTTGCTGCCTGTGTCTCCCTATCTCACTATCTCAATCACAATCTCTATCTGCTTCTCTTTCTCTGTGTCTCATCTCTGACAGTTCCCGTGTCTCTGCTTTCTTTTGTTTGTCTCTATGCATTACTTTCTTTGTCTGTCTCCCTCACAATCTGTGTTTTTCACATTGTCTTTGTATCTTTCACTGTTTGTCTAACTTTTCCTCTCTCTGTGCCTCTCATTATCTGCCTACCCAGAGTCCGTTAGCTCAGTTGGCTGGATGGCTGGTTTTGCAATGCAGTGATGCCTACAGTGTAGGTTCAATCTGTCTACCAGCTGAGGTTACCATTGAAGTCCCATCTTCTCAACCTCTCCCCTTGTCCGAGATCTGATGCCTCGGGTTAAACCATCAGTAGCATCTCTCTCTAACGAGAGAGCAAAACAATGAGCAACTTTACTTTTATGTTAGTCCAGCTCTGTCTTTCTCACTCTCTTTCCAGCCCTTTCACCATTTCATTAGAACAGACTGTCTTCCTGTCTTGAAGGAAAAGTTGAGTTTTACAAAAATAAAGATGAAGTCTAAATCCAGTTTAAATCCTAACACCCTGTAGGACAGTCACACTAACAATGAGGCACAGTTTAAGAGCTTCAGTAACTGTTAAATAACCCAATGTGAACAAGATGATCAAGTTTTATGTACCATCCAGTACACAGAATTTGCAAAAACATCAAATCATTTCCCAATGGAAACAAATGCACAGCATAAACATGTGTGTCATTTGAAGGGGAGTCCACAGATAACTTCAGAGGGAATGTGAGATTTAGAACATAGAATATAGAAAAGTACAGCACAGAACAGGCCCTTTGGCCCACGATGTTGTGCCGAGATTTAATCCTAATGAAAAATATAGTAACTTAACCTACGCACCCCTCAACTCACTGCTCTCCAAGTGCATGTCCAGCAGTCACTTAAATGTCCCCAATGACTCTGCCTCCACCGCCTCAGCTGGCAATGCATCCCATATATTCACAAATCTCTGCGTAAAGAACCTACCTCTGACATCTCCTTTAAAGCTTCCTCCTAATATCTTCAAACTATGACTCCTCGTACCAGTCAATCCTGCCTTGGGGAAAAGTCTCTGGCTATTGACTCTATCTATTCCTCTCATTATTTTGTACACCTCGATCAGATCTCCTCTCTTCCTCCTTCTTTCCAGTGAGAAAATTCCGAGCTTATTCAACCTTTCTTCATAAGGCAAGCCCTCCAGTCCAGGCAGCATCCTGGTAAACCTTCTTTGCTCCCTCTCCAAAGCCTCTGTATCTTTCCTGTAGTAGGGCGATGAGAACTGGACACAATATTCCAAGTGTGATCTCACCAGGGACTTGTAGAGTTGCAGCAAAACCTCGCGGCTCTTAAACTCGATCCCCCTGTTAATGAAAGCCAAAACACCATCTGCTTTCTTAACAGCCCTATCCACTTGGGTGGTAACTTTGAGGGATCTATGTACTTGCACACCCAGATCCCTCTGTTCCTCCACACTGCCAAGAATCCTGTCTTTAATTCTGGAGTGAGAGATAGTGGAAAACTCTTATTCAACTGAATAGGCTGGGGCTGTTTTCCCTGGAGCATCAGAGGCTGAGGGTTGACCTTATAGAGGTTTATAAAATCATGAGGGGCTTGCATGGAATTAATAGGCAAGGTCTTATCCCCAGTTGAGAGTGTGTTGCTGGAAAAGCACAGCAAGTCAGGCAGCATCTGAGGAGCAGGAAAAATCGACGTTTCAGACTGGAGCCCTTAATCAGGAATGAGGCAGGGAGCCTTGGTGGGTGGAGAGATAAATGGGAGGGGGTGGGGAGAAGGGAGCTGAGAGTGCAATAGGTGGATGGAGGTGGGGCAAAGGTAATAGGTCAGAGAGGAGGGTTTGAGCGAATAGGTGGGAAGGAAGATTGATAGGTGGGACAGGTCATGAGGACGGTGCTGAGCTGGAAGTTTGGAACTGGGGTGAGGTGGGGGAAAGGGAAATGAGGAAACTGTTGATGTCCACATTGATGCCCTGGGGTTGAATTGTTCCGAGGCGGAAGATGAGGCGTTCTTCCTCCAGGCGTCTGGTGGTGAGGGAGCGGCGGTGGAGGAGGCCCAGGACCTGCATGCCCTTAGCTGAGTGGAAGGGGGAGTTGAAATGGGGTTGACTGGTGCGGGTGTCCCAGAGATGTTCCCTAAAGCACTCTGCGAGGAGGTGTCCAGTCTCCCCAATGTAGAGGAGACCACATTGGGAGCAACGGATACAATAAATGATATTAGTGGATGCACTGGCGAAACTCTGATGGATGTGGAAGGCTCCTTTGGGGTCTAGAATGGAGGTGAGGGAGGAGGTGTGGACGCAGGTATCTTCAGGTTGGGGGAGTCCAAAACTAGAGGGCATAAACTTTTGCATGCAGAGGGTGATGTGCATACGGAATGAGCTGCCAGAGGAAGTGGTGGAGGCCGGTACAATTACAACATTTAAAAGATATCTGGATGGGTATATGAATAGGAAGGGTTAGAGGGATATGGGCTAAGTGCTGGCAAGTGGGACTAGATTAATTTAGAATAGCTGGTCAGCATGGATGAGTTGGGCCGAAGGGTCTGTTTCCATGCTGTACAGATGTGTGGCTCTATGAGGAGATGCTTTCCAGAGACCAAAGCTGAACGGTGTTGTTGCTGTTGGGGAATGGGACCCCCCTCCTGTGGGTAACCAGCGTGTATCTGGGAGCCTCTGAATTGATACAGTGAGGTACAAGTGTATAAATAATGAACTTTGGAAAAGCAATGGCCAGTCTTTTCCCCACTGGAGATTGTAATCAGGATCGCCAATCTGAACGGTTAACTCGGTTTCTCTCTGCACACTGTTGTTGAGTATTTCCAGCAACTGTAGGTTAATGAGCTGCTCTCTCCGGTGATGTGAAATAGCAGTACTAACAATACACAGCCTGCGTACATGCAATGCATATCCCACTCACCTTGCGCTAAATGTCTTTGCTTCAAAGAATGAACAAAAAACATCCCCAGAAACTAATTGGATGTGGGTTTCTGAACAATTTTTAATGTTTTGTAAATCCAAACAGCAAAGCAACCTTCTAGTTGCTTCATCGTTCACAACTGCTGCTTTGAAATTTCCAGCTATATTTGTTAGCCTGTATAAAAACACTCTGGTCTCACGCAGAGGCTCTGGATCACTTGTCCATTCAGTCTATTTATCAGGCACAATGTGATGAAATGAGAAGCCATTAGCAACACGCGGTAAACTCTCCAGCTGTGATAATGCTGGGCTGTGGCCTTTTCTGAGAGTCTTTCTTCAGTTCAAATTCTTCCTTGCTGCTGCATTATCTTCCAGCTACTGAACAAATCCTTGTTTTCGATCAGTGTTTCTTGGAGTGTTAGTCAGAGCTCTGGTTTTGCAGCCAGGCGATAGATTTAAGCAGCTTCCACGTCAGATGCAATTCATCGTCAGATGCAATTTTGATTTCAGATTATAATTAGCTATGAGAACAGAGGAACAGAAATCTTCAAGTGAGAGCAAGTTATTTCAAGGAAGTCAAATCACGAGAAGGAATTGACTGATAATCCTTAGATTCATGCTTTTTAATTGTGCTGACTCATCAAAGAGAAGAACAAAATGATTGACCATCAAATGGCTGAGAGACGGGGGATGATCAGCCTGCTAGGCTGATGGGTCTGTGGGTTCACTTGGTGACAACGCGAGAACAGCAACATTCCAATACTTACATGTGAGAAAGGCTTTGGAAAGCGCTGAGGATGGTGGTGATTGGAAATAGAAACAGAAATTGCTGGAGAAGCTCAGCAGGTCTGGTGGTGTCTGTGGAGCGTTAACGTTTCTAGTCCAATAAAACTGTTCTTCACCTTGACTGTCCCAAATTACTTTTCCAAAGGGGATTCATATCAGACACCAAACATTTGCTCTCCTTCTTTCTCTCTCTCCACAGATGACTGTAGGTCTATAAGACTAGAAGCAGGAGTAGGCCATTCAGCCCATCGATTCTGCTCCACCAGTCAAGAGACCATTGATGATCTGATAATCCTCAACCCCACTTACCCAGATTGGGGCAGCGACAGCACGTAAGAAGCTTGACACCATCCAGAATGAAGGACTCCCCTTGATTGGCATCACATCCACAAGCATCTCCTCCCTCACCATCGATGCTCAGTGGCAGGTGTGCGTACTGTTTACAAAATGCAGTGCAGAAATTTATCCAGGATCCTTCCAAACCCATGACCATTACCATCTAGAAGGACAAGGGCGGCAGATACATGGGAACACCACCCCCTGCAAGTTCCCCTCCAAGCCCCTCACCATCCTGACTGGGAAATATATCACCGTTCCTTCAGTGTGGCTGGGTCAGAATCCTGGAATTCCCTCCCTCAGGGCATTGTGGGTCAACCCACAGCACATGGGCTGCAACGGTTCAAGGAGGCAGCTCACCCCCACCTTCTCAAGGGGGCAACTAGGGATAAGCAATAAATGCTGGGCCCAGCCAGTGACACCCACATCCCACACAACGAATTTTAAAAAGTCTCACTGGTTGGCTGCAGGTTGGTCTTGTGACTGATGTGAATGACGTAGATATTTGTAACTGAATCAGAGAGAATGTGTTCACCTTGGCTGAGACGCCTCTTCCAGAAAACTGGGGAACCATGTGACTCGAATCTCATCTGATCACCGCAGGTTGGGGAGTGAGGAAAACCTTCCAAATTTACAACCTTCACTCCCAAATCCTGGAATGCATTTGACATTTGAAGGAGAACTTCCTTCCTTCTGTACATTCCCCATCGTTGAATAGTGTCGAATTGCAGGAGACTTTGAGCTGTTAACCAGTATTTATTTTACCCTTTAAGCAATTGGTCTTGTCCAAACTCATTACCACTTAGCACATTTCAGGGCAATCTCAGACAGGACATTCTCGCCAGCATCCATCAAACAAATGTCTCGGAGTTAAAAGCATTATTCTCGAACCCTTTACACCAACTATTCCCTTTGGGAGAATCTGCCATTCAACATCGGCAAACTGGTCAATTTGAAATAGATTAAAATTGATTTAAATGGAATAGGAACAGTCATAATCTCACAAACTTGATAGTAATATCTTTTGCAATGGGCCATTTGTTTTAATGAGCGGGGAAGCTGTGGGGATTTTGTTTTAGAAATTATAATTATCAATGCTCTATCATTTAATTCAATTATTCACCATTCTGGATCAATCAGGCTAATAAAAATAAGTCAATTGCCAATTCATATTGTCGTAGATATTAATAAAGGTCGTGTCTCAAGAGTAATATTTGCCCATGTTGCAATTATAAAAGTAACAAAAACTTCTTCTCCTTCAAAATACAGGAAAGGAATAAATAAGTAAGGTTCGGATTCATGACATTAACCATTGAATACAAAGCCATTCACTTGTGACCTCCAATTAACCCTCTATTATCATACCCTTTCCAATGGTTTTCTGACACAAACTCAGCTCAGGACAATGCTGCTGGTATGTTGGCCCCACACACTGAAACATTCAGAGGACTTTGTCTTTAATATTAGAGCCAGCTGAGGAAAGAAGAGAAAGGTGCTCCAGAGGGAAGGTGGGTGGAATCACAGTCACCCTATCACCCTTCTTCAATGGCATTTGGAGATGGAGGAGCTTTGGCTGGAACAAGCTGTCCCCTTGCCAACTGCACTCAAAACCAACGGCCAGCTCAGAGATGGTGGCAATAAAAATGTTGTGAAAAACGCAGGAGGTCAGTCAACATCAGAAGATAGAAACAAAATGCCCACAGTCCCAACCCTGCTGACAGTCACTCCCCAACTGCATTGCTGCCCAATCCCATCAGAAACTAATGGCCCTGTTACATGTCAAAGACTTTGTCCTACCTTCATTGTGACCCAGTGTATCAGAAGGAAGAGAAATGAAATGGGAAACAGGGATAATTGTAGTATTTAATACAAACAGAAGCACAACAGGGGTGCAATATTAATGGTAAATGTGTTATTTCTTTCCCCTCTGAATGCTTGTTATTCCTTATTTTAGATGTCATGTTGTTTATTTTTAAAGGTTTTTTTTTCGGATGTGTTAATCATTTCTGTTCATAGCAAACAACATCCTTTCACCGACAGTGCGTTTCTGGGTCAATAATCTGTGTGTATGACTAACACATCACACAACCAAAACAGCAATAAAACAGTAAACAAACTCTCCAGTTTGTGCCAAATGATCCCAATGATCAGAAAGATCCCAGAATTTGTCACTGCGGTGCATGCTGCTGAGATAATTACATAGAGGCACCCTTTATTTCCACGGAGCCAGCTCAGAACCAGTCCCCAGACTGAGTAGAACATAGAACAGTGCAGTACAGTCCAGGCCCTTCGGCCCTTGATGTTGTGCCGATCTTTTATCCTACTCTAAGGTCAGAATAACCGACATACCCATCATTTTACTATCATCCATGTGCCTTTCCAAGAGTCGCTTCAATGTTCCTTACATATCTGACTCCACTACCACCACTGACAATGCATTCCATACACCCACTACTCTGTGTGTAAAAAACTGACCTCTGACATCTCTCCTGAACGTTCTTCCAATCACCTTAAAATCATGGTCTTTGCGATAGCCATTTCTGCCCTGGGAAAATGTCTGTCACTCTATCTGTGCCTCTCATCTTCTTGTATACCTCTGTCAAGTCAATGGGATCTGCCTGGCCCAGTTACTCCAGCCATGTTCACTGATCTCATTCTGAGCAATGCTTAGAATATCCCAATACACAAGGAATCCTGAGAATATGGAGGAAAACAATTAAGGAGAAAGTGAGGACTGCAGATGCTGGAGATCAGAGCTGAAAATGTGTTGCTGGAAAAGCGCAGCAGGTCAGGCAGCATCCAAGGAGCAGGAGAATCGACGTTTCCTGAAGAAGGGCTCATGCCCGAAACGTCGATTCTCCTGCTCCTCGGATGCTGCCTGACCTGCTGCGCTTTTCCAGCAACACATTTTCAGCTCAGGAAAACAATTAACCCCAGATCATGCCCTTTGTGGGTCAGATGACACGTGACCTCCAGGATTGTTACAGAAATATCGACATGTTTATATGAGCACTGATAATACCTCGAAATGTAGAAGCCAGCTTTAAACCTACCTGGACTCGGCAATTTGCCACGTGTGGAGCTGGATCAGACAGTATCCATGCAGGCAGGCCTTGGCCAATCAATTTCTTGTTGAAACCAGACAGGACCGGAACTGCCTGGCCAAGGGCTTACGGCCAAATTGGTTGAGAACGAACTGTTGTTTCCATGTCCCGTGAAGCTGTTTTCTTTGAAGAATGTGACACAGAGTTGGTGGCGCCCGGCTCAGTAGGAGATCAGAGCATGGTGTAACCAGACATCACACAGACACTCATAGAGCTGTCCAGCACGGAAACATACCCTTTGGTCCAACATTACCATGCTGACCAGATATCCTAAATTAATCTGGCCCCATTTGCCAGCATTTGGCCCATATCCCTCCAATCCCTTCCTGTTCATATACCCATCCAGATGCCTCTTAAATGCTGTAATTGTACCAGCCTCCACCACTTCCTCTGGCAGCTCATTCCATACACGTACCACCCTCTGTGTGAAAAAGGTGCCCCTCGGGTCACTTTTATATCTTTCCCCTCTCACCCTAAACCTATGCCCTCTAGTTCTGAACTCCCCCACCCCAGGGAAAAGACCTTTGTCTATTTATCCTATCCATGCCCCTTATAATTTTATAAACCTCTATAAGGTCACCCCTCAGTCTCCGACGCTCCAGGGAAAACAGCCCCAGCCTGTTCAGCCTCTCCCTGAAGCTCAAATCC
This sequence comes from Chiloscyllium punctatum, assembly GCF_047496795.1. Classification (NCBI taxonomy): domain Eukaryota; kingdom Metazoa; phylum Chordata; class Chondrichthyes; order Orectolobiformes; family Hemiscylliidae; genus Chiloscyllium; species Chiloscyllium punctatum. The sequence goes on along the minus strand of NC_092767.1, from coordinate 79,566,629 downwards.
TCCAACCCTGGCAACATCCTTGTAAATCTTTTCTGAACTCTTTCAAGTTCCACATCTTTCCTGTAGCTGGGTGACCAGAATTGAATGCAATATTCCAAACGTGGCCTGACCTGACATCCCAACTCCCATAATCAATGCCAATAAAGGCAAGGCTAACAAACACCTTCTTCACGACCACTTCACTTGACAATAAAGATTCCAAAACCATGCTCCATGGCTTCCAAATATGGAGAGTAGTCACCTGTTCCTGCGTGAAGCCAGTATTGGACAGGGGCCGTAGAATCTTCGTGAAAGGCACCAAGCAGGGGAGAAAAGGGGTGATCTGGAGCTGCTGCTTGCTGTGCTTTATACACCATCTTCAACACCATCCCCCAGAGAGCTCCTTTGACCGGTAGTCAAGGTGCACAGAATGTCCAGCTTCTTGTAATTCGTGGTGAGCATCATCAGAAAAAAACCAGATCCAGCAGACACTTCGATGAGAGCACATGGAGATCAGGCCCAGCCCCAGACAAGAAACAGGAAGACAAGGCATTGACTGCAGATCCTGAAACACCAGCCAATCATGAAAGACCTGAGGAACAGCCTGTCTCAGCCTGAGTGAATGGGTATTACAGTCCTTTCAGACAAACTGTCTGAGTACAGTGGTATGGAGCTGTGGATTGGGTGTAGCAAATCCTTGACAATGCAAATCAAAAGTAGTTAGCTGAGTTTTCTCAGGATTCCTGTGAAGAATTTGATCGAGTTTAATTAAAGTACAGCAGTAGAGTCTGATAAATATTGTTTTTCCATCATAAAGTGTTCAGTTAAATTGTGTTGGAACTTATTCTGACTCTGTCCCCTTTGGCTATCTCAAAGTGTAAATCCCCAGGGCTAAAAAAGGTTCCCATAAACTGGTCATGGTCAATCTGGGGCTGGTCCTGATCTTCGTGTTGTCACACTGAGGTGTCTGTCGGGTCTGGTTAATTAGAGTCCCTACAGTGTGGAAACAGGCCCTTCAGCCCAACAAACCCACACCGAAGAGTAACCCACCCAGACCCATTTCCCTACCCTATATTTACCCCTGACAAATGCACCTGAACACTACGGGCAATTTAGCATGGCCAATTCACCTGACCTGCACATCTTTGGACTGTGGGAGGAAACTGGAGCACCCGGAGGAAACCCATGCAGACACGGGGAGAATGTGCAAACTGCACACAGGCAGTCACCCAAGGCAGGAATTGAACATGGGTCCCTGACACTGTGAGGCAGCAGTGCTAACCACTGAGCCACCATGCCAATGATGCACAGCATCTTTCATGTTATAGCACCCACCTGCCATCCTGCAATGTGGAACTCGGGAGCAACTATAGAAAGGTGAACCTGATTGTATTTTACAAAAGAATAATTGCTGTTTACTCCAGGGCTTGCACAACTCCCGGCTGTTCATCTAAAGCTGCAATATCTTTGAGAAAAGTGGACGAAGAGAAACAAAGGAAGAAACCTGAGTGATAAAAAAGTAACTTCTAGAAGCTGCCATGTTCAATATTCCTGTCTGGTAGCATCAGGAAGTAAGCTGAGGACACTCCACAGAGCAAAGCTTTGGGCTTCACACTGAAGCATCAACGACGGGGTGACTCATCATCAGACAGACCTTCATCGCTGGGTGGAGTGAGTAACTAGCTGAAGCTGATTGCCCTGGAGCAGGTCCTGAGCCCACAGTGGAAACAATGAGCTCAACCTCTGTTGGACTCAAATAATCTGGCTGTGTTGTTTGAAGAAATTCTCTGGATCGATTCTGAAACAGTCTTCAAAAGCGCAACCTAATCATGTTCTTCATAATTAGATCCTGATCATTAACTTCTCTCTTTCCACCAGGTCAGGGAGCCCTGTACAAAGAACAAAGCTAATTTACAGCCCAGGAACAGGCCTTTCAGCCCTCCAAGCCTGAGCCGATCCAAACCCACTGTCTAAACCTGTTGGTCAATTCCTAAGCATCTGTATCCCTCTGCTCCCCACCTACTCATGCATCTGTCCTGACGCATCTTAAATGAATCTACCGTGCCTGCCTCTGCCACCTCTGCTGGCAACGCGTTCCAAATGCCCACCACCCTCTGTGTGAAGTATTTGCTGCGTGTATCCCCCTTAAACTTTCCACCTCTCACCTTGAAAGCGTGACCTCTCGTTATTGAATCCTTCACCCTGGGAAAAAGCTTGTCTGTATCCACCCTGTCGATACCCTTCATGATTTTGTAAACCTCAATCAGGTCCCCCCTCAATCTCCTTTTTTCTCGTGAAAATAAACCTAATCTACTCAACCTCTCTTCATAGCTAGCACCTTCCATACCAGGCAACATCCTCGTAAACCTTCTCTGCACCCTCTCCAAAGCCTTCACATCCTTTTGATAATGTGGCGTCCAGAACTGTACACAATATTCTAAAGGCGGCCGAACCAATGTCTTGTACAATTTTAACTGTAGTCCCTTGTCCTTCCAAAGAATGACCACTTTCACTTAACTTCAAGATCTTCATTAGAAAGAAGAAACAAAAGTGGTTTTTATGATTGACTGATCATGTCTCGGTCCTGAATTTATTTCCCTTGGCACTTTCCTTCTAATTATTTTAGCAAGAATATTTCAGTTTCAGGACTTGATTTCTCATAGGCATGGTTTTAAACACTTGAAAAAATGTTTCTCCCACCAATACACGATTCTTTCACATTTTGAGATTCACCTTTTTGAGCCCTTCTTCTTGTTTCATGAAGAAAACTCCCGAATTCTTTGCTTCCAGTTCAGAGATTTCAGGACCAGACTGAACACAATATAACATCCATGCTCACAGAATTACTGCCTATGATGGGTTATTTAGTTTTGGAGTCATAGAGTCATACAGCACACAGACAGACCCTTCAGTCAAACTCATGAGTGACCACCAAACATTCCATTCTCACATGGTCCCATTTCTCAGCACTTGGCCGCTATCCCTCCAAATCCCGCCTCCCCTCTCCTGTGTTGACCTTCCAAGATGGCGGCTGTGTAACAATGCAGCATTGGACTGCTGAGCTTGGGCACATCACCTTCTGCCTGCTTTTCTTCTTTAACCTTCTACGTCTGCCATTTCTCCTTTTCGTTTTTCTCCTTTGAAGCATTTTTCAGCTTCAGATGGGCATTGGCGGCTTCAGAACGGCAGTAATGAGGATGGGGATTGAGGAGGGAGTTCAGGAAGATGGGGATTGAGGAGGGAGTTCAGGAGGGTGGGGATTGAGGAGGGAGTTTGGGAGGATGGGGATTGAGGAGGGAGTTCAGGAGGGTGGGGATTGAGGAGAGAGTTCAGGAGGATGGGGATTGAGGAGAGAGTTCAGGAGGATGGGGATTGAGGAGAGAGTTCAGGAGGATGGGGATTGAGGAGGGAGTTTGGGAGGATGGGGATTGAGGAGAGAGTTCAGGAGGATGGGGATTGAGGAGTGAGTCTGGGATGACAGGGTTTGAGGAGGGAGTTTGGGAGGGCGGGGTTTGAGGAGGGAGTTTGGGAGGACAGTGGCAGCCTCGGATAGGGAGTGGGTTTTGGGATACGTACCAGCTTTGTGTTAGCGATGAGTCGTGGCTTCAGGGATGGAGGTCCTTACGGAGATAAAACATTCAGATACAGACATTTCCCTGCTATAGCATCATCGAGTCCTCCAGCACAGAAACAGACTCTTCGACCCAACCAGTCCATGCTGACCATAATCCCAAACTAACCTACTCCCACCTGCATGCTCCTCCAAACCTTTCCTATCCATGTCCTTATCCAAATGGCTTTTATGGGGAGGGGCAGCACTCCAAATGAATCATAGAATCCCCACAGTATGGAAAGTGGCCAATCAGCCCAAAAAGCTCATACCGACCCTCCAAAGAGTAACCCGCCCAGACCCATTGCTTTACCCTATTACTTGACATTTACCTCCGACTACTGCACCTAACCTACACACCCCTGAACACGATGGGCAATTTCCAATGCCCAATCCACCCTCACCTACACATCCCTGAACACTACGGGCAATTTCCCATGACCAATCCACCCTAACCTACACATCCCTGAACACTACGGGCAATTTCCCATGACCAATCCACCCTAACCTACATATCCCTGAACACGATGGGCAATTTCCCATGACCAATCCACCCTAACCTACACATCCCTGAACACTACGGGCAATTTCCCATGACCAATCCACCCTAACCTACACATCCCTGAACACTACGGGCAATTTCCCATGACCAATCCACCCTAACCTACACATCCCTGAACACTACGAGCAATTTCCCATGACCAATCCACCCTAACCTCCACATCCCTGAACACTACGGGCAATTTCCCATGACCAATCCACCCTAACCTACACATCCCTGAACACTACGGGCAATTTCCCATGACCAATCCACCCTAACCTACACATCCCTGAACACTACGGGCAATTTCCCATGACCAATCCACCCTAACCTACACACCCCTGAACACGATGGGCAATTTCCCATGACCAATCCACACTAACCTACACATCCCTGAACACTACGAGCAATTTCCCATGACCAATCCACCCTAACCTACACATCCCTGAACACTACGGGCAATTTCCCATGCCCAATCCACCCTAACCTACACATCCCTGAACACGATGGGCAATTTCCCATGACCAATCCACCCTAACCTACACATCCCTGAACACTACGGGCAATTTCCCATGCCCAATCCACCCTAACCTACACATCCCTGAACACGATGGGCAATTTCCCATGACCAATCCACCCTAACCTACACATCCCTGAACACGATGGGCAATTTCCCATGACCAATCCACCCTAACCTACACATCCCTGAACACGATGGGCAATTTCCTATGACCAATCCACACTAACCTACACATCCCTGAACAAGATGGGCAATTTCCCATGCCCAATCCACCCTAACCTACACATCCCTGAACACTACGGGCAATTTCGCATGACCAATCCACCCTAACCTACACATCCCTGAACAGTACGGAAAGTTTCCCATGACCAATCCACCCTAACCTACACATCCCTGAACACTACGGTCAATTTCCCATGACCAATCCACCCTAACCTACACATCCCTGAACACTACGGGCAATTTCCAATGCCCAATCCACCCTCACCTACACATCCCTGAACAACATGAGCAATTTCCCATGCCCAATCCACCCTAACCTGCACATCCCTGAACACTACGGGCAATTTCCCATGACCAATCCACCCTAACCTACACATCCCTAAACACTACGGGCAATTTCCCATGACCAATCCACTCTAACCTACACATCCATGAACACTCCCTCCAATTGCCCATGACCAATCCACCCTAACCTGCACATCCCTGAACACTACGGGCAATTTCCCATTACCAATCCACTCTAACCTACACATCCATGAACACTCCCTCCAATTTCCCATGACCAATCCACCCTAACCTACACATCCCTGAACACTACGGGCAATTTCCCATGCCCAATCCACCCTAACCTACACATCCCTGAACACTACGGACAATTTCCCATGACCAATCCACCCTAACCTACACATCCCTGAACACTACGGGCAATTTCGCATGACCAATCCACCCTAACCTACACATCCCTGAACAGTACGGAAAGTTTCCCATGACCAATCCACCCTAACCTACACATCCCTGAACACTACGGGCAATTTCCCATGACCAATCCACCCTAACCTACACATCCCTGAACACTACGGGCAATTTCCAATGCCCAATCCACCCTCACCTACACATCCCTGAACAACATGAGCAATTTCCCATGCCCAATCCACCCTAACCTGCACATCCCTGAACACTACGGGCAATTTCCCATGACCAATCCACCCTAACCTACACATCCCTAAACACTACGGGCAATTTCCCATGACCAATCCACTCTAACCTACACATCCATGAACACTCCCTCCAATTGCCCATGACCAATCCACCCTAACCTGCACATCCCTGAACACTACGGGCAATTTCCCATTACCAATCCACTCTAACCTACACATCCATGAACACTCCCTCCAATTTCCCATGACCAATCCACCCTAACCTACACATCCCTGAACACTACGGGCAATTTCCCATGCCCAATCCACCCTAACCTACACATCCCTGAACACTACGGACAATTTCCCATGACCAATCCACCCTAACCTACACATCCCTGAACACTACGGGCAATTTCCCATGACCAATCCACCCTAACCTACACATCCCTGAACACTACGGAAAATTTCCCATGACCAATCCACCCTAACCTACACATCCCTGAACACTACGGGCAATTTCCCATGACCAATCCACCCTAACCTACACATCCCTGAACACTACGGAAAATTTCCCATGACCAATCCACCCTAACCTACACATCCCTGAACACTACGGGCAATTTCCCATGACCAATCCACCCTAACCTACACATCCCTGAACACTACGGTCAATTTCTCATGACCAATCCACCCTAACCTACACATCCCTGAACACTACGGGCAATTTCACATGACCAATCCACCCTAACCTACACATCCCTGAACACGATGGGCAATTTCCCATGACCAATCCACCCAAACCGGCATGTATTTGGATCATGGAAGGACACCAGAGGAAAGCCACGCAGACACAGGGAGAATGTGCAAACTCCACACAGACTGTCATACTTCCAAATAAATCTGCTGGCCTATAACCTGGTGTTGTGTGATTTTTAATTTTTGGAAGAATATTATTAAACTGGAGAGGGTTCAGAAGAGATTTACCAGGATATTGCTGGGAATAGTGGGTTTGAGCTATAAGGATAGGCTGAAGCGTAGGAGGTTAAAGGGTGACCTTACAGAGGTTTATACCATCATCAGGAGTACTGATAAGGTGGATGGCAAGTACCTTTGCCCTAGGGTGGTGGATTTCAAGATTCAGGGGCATATTTTTAAGGTGAGAGGAGAAAGATTTTAAAAAGACATAAGGGGTGACTTTTTTACACAGAAAATGGTTCGTGTGTGGAATGAACTGTAAGAGGGAGCGGCAGATGCTACTACATTACAATGTTTAAAAGACATTTGGATAAGTACATGGGTAGGAAAGGTTTGGAGGGATATGGGCCAGGAGCAGGCAGGTGGGACTAGTTTAGCTTGGGATAATGGTCAACATGGGCTGGTTGGACCAAAAGGTCTCTTTCTGTGCTGTACGACTCTTGGCTCTGGTTCTTGTATTTCTTCTTTTGAATTTTTAAATTTGTTTTTTGCAGTTAAAATACTTGTTTGGTTTTGTAGCTAAGATAATTGTTTCTGTTAATTCTGGTTTGTGTACCGAAGATAGCGTCAGAGAATGGAAAGCTCAGAGAGAACTCCTTGTATTTGTGTACCTCTGTGCACGGGTACATGTGACAATCAAATCCCATTGTAATTCTAATGTGTTCACCGCAATGAGACTGTTTCCTGCATGCAACCATTTCACACATGCAACATCTGCCGTGAGAGTATCAGTTATTTATTTAGTCATCATTGTCACACCTTCCAGTGAATGTCCACATGTCAGCTTGAATCCTAGTGTCCTTCCCTCTCTCTGGCCTGGGATAAACCAATTTGTGACACATTGAGCCAACATCATTGATCTAACACAAAATCACCTTTCACTAATAATGGGGTCGAGAGTGTGGTGCTGGAAAAGCACAGCAGGTTAGGCAGCATCCGAGGAGCAGGAGAATCGATGTATCCAGCTCTTCAGGGCTTATGCCCGAAATGTCGATTTTCCTGCTCCTGGGATGCTGTCTGACCTACTGTGCTTTTCCAGCACCACACTCTCGACTCTGATCTCCAGCATCTGCAGTCCTCACTTTCCTTGTTCACTGATATTGCCTGATGCTGCCTGCATTGAACATAAAAACTAGGAGAACGAGGAGGCTATTTGGCCCCTCACATCTGCTCTGCCATTCAATAAGATCAGAGCTGACCTTTTCAAGAACTCAGCTCCACTTAGTCACCCACCCACCATAACCCTTAATTCCTTTACTGTTCAAATATTATCTATCTATCTGTCTACACCAAAATTGGAGGTGTAGTAGAGAGCAAAAAAGGTTACCTCAGAGTATGACAGGACCTGAATCAGATGGGCCAATGGGCTGAGGAGTGTCAGATGGAGGTTAACTTAGGTAAATGTGAGATGCTGCATTTTAGAAAGGCAAATCAAGGCAGGACTTACACACTTCACGGTGAGGTCCTGGGGAGTGTTGATGAACAAAGAGACCTTGGAGTGCAGGTTCACAGCTCCTTGAAAGTGGAGTCACAGGTAGATAGGATAGTGAAGAAGGCATTTGGTATTCTTTCCTTCATTGATCAGAGTATTGAGTACAGGAGTTGGGAGGTCATGTTGTAGCTGTACAGGACATTGGTTAGGCCACTTTTAGAATACTGTGTGCAGTAAAACGAAGGGTGGTGTGAAACTTGAAAGGGTTCAGAAAAAAGTTACAAGGATGTTGCCAGGGTTGGAGGATTTGAGCTATAGGGAGAGGCTGAATAGTTTGGAGTGTCGGAGGCTGAGGGGTGACATTATAGAGGCTTATAAAATCATAGAGTCGTGGATAGGGTAAATAGAGAAAGTCTTTTCCCTGGGGTGGGGGAGTCCAGAGCTAGAGGGCATAGGTTTAGGGTGAAAGGGGAAAGATATAAAAGAGAGCTAAGGGGCAACTTTTTCACGCAGAGGGTGGTGCGTGTGTGGAATGAGCTGTCAGAGGAAGTGGTGGATGCTGGTACAATTACAACTTTTAAAAGGCATCTGGATGGGTATATGAATAGATTAGATTAGATTAGATTAGATTACTTACAGTGTGGAAACAGGCCCTTCGGCCCAACAAGTCCACACCGCCCCGCCGAAGCGTAACCCACCCATACCCCTACATCTACATCTGCATTTACCCCTTACCTAACACTATGGGCAATTTAGCTTGGCCAATTCACCTGGCCTGCACATCTTTGGACTGTGGGAGGAAACCGGAGCACCCGGAGGAAACCCACGCAGACACGGGGAGAACGTGCAAACTCCACACAGTCAGTCGCCTGAGGCGGGAAATGAACCCGGGTCTCAGGCGCTGTGAGGCAGCAGTGCTAACCACTGTGCCACCGTGCCGCCCACGGTACGTTTAGAGGGATATGGGCCAAGGGCTGCCACATGCTGGAAGAACTCCGGCTCAGAATTGATGATCTGGAATCTGAGCTTCATCCACTGCGGCACATCCTGGAGGGGGAGAGGTACCTGGACGCTTTGTTTCAGGAGGCAGTCACACCCGGCAGATCAAGTAATTCAAATTCAGTCAGTCAGTGATCATGACCAACAGGGTGTGACAGTAAGTGAGGCAGGTAGGGGGATTCTGAGTTCAGGGGTGCAGGATCCTCAGCCCTTGACCTTGTCCAACCCGTGACCCTGTCTGAGAGTTTTGTTTCCTGTAAGGATGAGGGAAAGGGCTGTGGGGAGGATAAGCCAGCTGACCACGGTGCAATGATGCAGAAGGCCATTCAAGAGGGGGGGAGCAAAAAGTCAAGTAATCATTATGGGGGACTTTATAATTAGGGGGACAGATGGTATCCTTTGTGAGCTGGATCAGGAGTCCCGCGTGGGGTGTTGTCTACCCAGCTCCAGGGTGCAGGACATCTCCAACCGGATTGAAAGGATATTGGAGCATGAGGGAGAAGTTCAAAGGGATCTGGGAATGCTCGTCCAGAATTCTCTTGCAGGTTGAGTCTGTGATTAAGAAAGCAAATGTAATGTTGTCATTTATCTCATGAGGGTTGGAATATAAAAGCAGCAATGTGTTTCTGAAATTTTATAAAGCTCTAGTTAGGCACCATTTAGAATATTGCATCCAAGTCTGGGCCCCACCCCTCAGGAAGGACATACTGGCATTGGAGCATGTCCAGTGGGGATTGACATGGATGATCCCTGGAATGGTAAGCCTGACATATGATGAACAGTTGAGGATCCTGGGATTGTATTCACTAGTGTTTAGAAAGTTGAGGGGAGATCTAATAGAAACTTACAAGATAATACGTGGCTTGGAAAGGATGATTGCTGGGATGTAGCTTCCATTAGGTGGGGATACTAGGACCCGTGGGCACAGCCTTTGAATTAGAGGGGGTCAATTTAGAACGGAAATGAGGAGACATTTCCTCAGCCAGAGAGTGGTGGGCCTGTGGAATTCATTGCCACGAAACACAGTGGAGGCCGGGACATTAAATGTCTTCAAGGCAGAGTTTGATAAATTCTTAATCTCACAAGGAATTATGGGCTACGGGGAGAATGCGGGTAAGTGGAGTTGAAATGCCCATCGGCCATGATTGAATGGCGGAGTGGACTCGATGGGCCGAATGGCCTTACTTCCACTCCTATGTCTTATGGTCTAAATGGGACCAGATTAGGTTAGGATATCAGGTCAGCGTGGACTGAGGGATTTTTCCGTGCTGGGAACAAGTTACTGCAGATGCTGAAATCTGTCCTGAAAACAACCATTACTGGAGATCACAGCAGGCCAGACAGTATCCATGGACAGAGAGCAAGCTCATGTTTCGAGTCTAGATGACTCTTTCTCAGAGCTGTTTTCAGTATCTATCTATTGGGTTCTGTATTACCTGGTGCTGTAAGAGATGGTGTATATACCCATCAAACCAATAGAGATTGCTTATTAAAGCCTCATAATCAATGCCGCTTACTCAATACATTCTGTTTTTGCTCAGTAATCACTGGATTATGTTATAAAGGTATTTTTAATAGCTGGACAATTATTCCAGCCTCCTGCACATTCTGAGAGGTTATACCTTTCATCTCGTATCATAATTATTATCTTTAGTAACATTCGTGTGACCTCAGACTGTTCAATGAAGCATGTTCTTTAGTAAAGTCTCTCTAAATCTATTTGAATGATTGCCAAGCCACTAGTTTCCTGTGCTCTTCTGCACAATTTGTATTACAAGAGAATGCAAGCTCTGTGTTTCATGATCATTAATGAGCAGTCAGACCAGCCGATACAGGAGGGCAGGTTCCTGGGAGATTCACTGAGTCACTACTGTCCATTTAAACAAGTTTCATTTATAACCACCATCTGTTCACTACTGTTCAACCAAGTCTTAATCCAGCGTTGTTCTTGGAATTGATCCCATTGCTGTTAACCACGGGAAAACAGCTTTCAGTAAATTCTTACTACAATCCACGTATATCCCAGCTTATCTCATTAGTCCATCATCAACTAAAACAGAGTCAATGTGACCTCATGCTGCAGAAAGTAATGAATGTCTGATACAAGCTGCAGGTCCAAAGCAGTACAGAAGGAGCCCTGCACAGTCAGAGGGAACCCTGCACTTCCAGAGGGAACTCTGCACTGTCAGAGGGATTCCTGCACTGTCAGAGGGAGTGCTGCACTGTCAGAGGGAGCGCTGCACTGTCAGAGAGAGCCCTGCACTGTCAGAGAGAGCGCTGCACTGTCAGAGAGAGCCCCGCACTGTCAGAGGGAACTCTGCACTGTCAGAGGGAACTCTGCACTGTCAGAGGGAGCGCTGCACTGTCAGAGAGAGCCCCGCACTGTCAGAGAGAGCCCTGCACTGTCAGAGAGAGCCCTGCACTGTCAGAGGGATCCCTTCACTGCCAGAGGGAGCGCTGCACTGTCAGAGGGATCCCTGCACTGCCAGAGGGAACCCTGCACTGCCAGAGGGATCCCTGCACTGTCAGAAGGATCCCTGCACTGTCAGAGAGAGCCCTGCACTGCCAGAGGGAGCGCTGCACTGTCAGAGGGATCCCTGCACTGTCAGAGAGAGCCCTGCACTGCCAGAGGGAGCGCTGCACTGTCAGAGGGATCCCTGCACTGTCAGAGAGAACCCTGCACTGCCAGAGGGAGCGCTGCACTGTCAGAGAGAGCCCTGCACTGCCAGAGGGAACCCTGCACTGCCAGAGGGATCCCTGCACTGCCAAAGAGAACCCTGTACTGCCAGAGAGAACCCTGCACTGCCAGAGGGAGCGCTGCACTGTCAGAGGGATCCCTGCACTGTCAGAGAGAGCCCTGCACTGCCAGAGGGAGTCCTGCACTGCCAAAGGGAGTCCTGCACTGCCAAAGGAGATGCTGCACTGCCAGAGGGAACCCTGCACTGTCAGATAGAGCCCTGCACTGACAGAGGGAACCCTGCACAGTCAGAGAGAGCCCTGCACTGACAGAGGGAGCACTGAACTGTCAGAGGGATCCCTGCACTGTCAGAGAGAGCCCTGCACTGACAGAGGGAACCCTGCACAGTCAGATAGAGCCCTGCACTGTCAGAGGGATCCTGCACTGTCAGAGAGAGCCCTGCACTGACAGAGGGAGCACTGCACTGTCAGAGGGATCCCTGCACTGTCAGAGAGAGCCCTGCACTGACAGAGGGAACCCTGCACTGTCAGAGGGATCCCTGCACTGTCAGAGGGAACCCTGCACTGACAGAGGGATCCCTGCACTGTCAGAGGGATCCCTGCACTGCCAAAGGAGATGCTGCACTGCCAGAGGGAACCCTGCACTGTCAGAGGGATCCCTGCACTGTCAGATAGAGCCCTGCACTGCCAGAGGGAACCCTGCACTATCAGAGGGATCCCTGCACTGTCAGATAGAGCCCTGCACTGTCAGAGGGATCCCTGCACTGTCAGAGGGATCCCTGCACTGTCAGAGGGATCACTGCACTGTCAGAGGGATCCCTGCACTGCCAAAGGAGATGCTGCACTGCCAGAGGGAACCCTGCACTGTCAGAGGGATCCCTGCACTGTCAGATAGAGCCCTGCACTGACAGAGGGAGAACTGCACTGTCAGAGGGATCCCTGCACTGTCAGATAGAGCCCTGCACTAAGAGAGGGATCCCTGCACTGACAGAGGGATCCCTGCACTGTCAGATAGAGCCCTGCACTGTCAGAGGGAGCACTGCATTCTCGGAGGGGTTGCCTCATTATTGGAGGATCTGAATATTGTGATTTGCCTCATGATTAGTCTGTCAGCGTACCTTTAAGGGATGTGCCCACTGTATCCTATTATGTGCCCTGAGATCTCAAATTCCATCTTCACTCAGGTCACTTGAAGCACAGAAACATAGGAGCAGGAGTAGGCCATTTGGCCCTTCGAACTGCCCCACCATTCAATACGATCATGGCTAATCATCCAATCTCAGTATCCCATTCCCACCCTCTCCCCATACCCCTTGATCCCTTTAGCTGCAAGGGCCATGTTGAGCTTCCTCTTGACTATATCGAACAAACTGACCCCAACAGCTTTCAGCATGACTTGCTGTTGGAAACCCACCCCTTTTTGTAAGTGACTAGCTGAATGTTAGCTGACACATGGATGTGCCTGTGAATATAGATTATAATAGTGAGCTGTAATAAACATCTGTTGGATCTTTTAATATCATATTCTCCACTTGCTAGTATTTTTTAATATTATGAGGAACAAAACAAACATTGCTGCAACCATTCTACTATCCTATTGGAGGTAAGATGCATAATATGATTAGCAGTGATGGCCATTTATAAAGAAGGAACTCCACAATCTTAAAGGTAGATATTTGAAAACCTAACCGAAGATCAGCTAGGTAACAGCTCTGGCCATCAAACCATTCTGATACTGAGTGCCATCTGCTACTATGAGCACACATCTGTAACTATGAACTGACCAACCGGAAATTAGAGCAAATTTCTATCTGTGTGAAACTTCTTTCAAATTAAAAGTCCTGTCTCTCATTAAAAACATTTCAAGTACCTGCAGTTCCTATTTATAAATACAAAAAATGCAACTTAAAAGAACATTTAAAGACAGGTTTCTTCACTAAAAAGGTCTAAATGCAGCTAAAAGTTAATTGTTTTTGCCATTTTCACAAGAAGAGAGAATCTCCCGTCATGTTATCATTTCTTATTGTGTTTTTTTAGTGACTAAAACATGTAACTGCAAGGCTGCAGTTCATCAAGCACCTCTCTTAAAGGGCATAAGGCCAAGGAAAGAGCAGCAACAAGCATAAAGTACAAGTGAAACTGAAGGAGAAAGGGGAGAAATAAACTGAGACAGAAACAAATCAACACTGCACTGCCTGCTGTCTTGATTCATAAGATTTCCAAAATGAATTGGAAGGCGATTGTGAGCAGGAAGGGATTTGGGGGTAAGAGAGAACGGGGAGGAAGCAAAGGACAGAGAAGGCAGTAGGAGAGGGGTGAGGGGGAGATGGGGGGGGGAGGAGAGGGGGAAGGGGAGATGGGGCAGAGGAGAGGGGTAATGGGGGATGGAGGTGGAGGAGAGGGTAAGGGGGGATGGGGTGGAGGAGAGGGGTAAGGGGGGATGGGGAGGAGGAGGGTAAGGGGGGATGGGGTGGAGGAGAGGGTAAGGGGAATGGGGTGGTGGAGAGGGGTAAGGGGGGATGGGGAGGAGGAGGGTAAGGGGGGATGGGGTGGAGGAGAGGGTAAGGGGAATAGGGTGGTGGAGAGGGGTAAGGGGGGATGGGGCGGAGGAGAGGGTAAGGGGAATGGGGTGGTGGAGAGGGGTAAGGGGGGATGGGGCGGAGGAGAGGGGCAAGAGGGGATGGGGAGGAGGGGGGTAAGGAGGGATGGGGTGGAGGAGAGGGTAAGGGGGATGGGGTGGTGGAGAGGGGTAAGGGGGGATGGCGGTGGAGGAGAGGGGTAAGGGGAGATGGGGGTGTAGGAGAGCTACAGGGAGGGATGGAGGTTGAGGAGAAGGGTAAGGGGGATGGGGATGGAGGAGAGAGGTAAGGGGTGATGGGGTGGAGGAGAGGGGTAAGGGGGGATGGGGTGTAGGAGAGGTGTAGGGAGGGATGGAGGTGGAGGAGAGGGGTAAGGGTGATAGGGATGGAAGAGAGGGGTAAGGGGGAGATGGGGATGGAGGAGAGGGGTAAGGGGGTGTTGGGGTGCAGGGCAGGGGTAAGGAGGGAATGAGGTGGAGGAGAAGGGTCAGGGTGGGATGAGGGTGGAGGAGAGGGGTAAGGGAGGGATGGGGGTAGGAGAGGGGTATGGGGAGATGGGGGGAAGGAGAGGGTAAGGGGGGATGGAGGTGGAGGAGAGGGGGAGGGGGAAGGGGGTGGAGGGTGATGCAATGGTAGGGAAGGAAGATGGGTAGGGGATGGAGGGAAGAGATGGGGAGTGGAGTGAAAAGGAGTGGGGGTGACGGAGATGGAGGGAAGAGGGCGGGGGGATGACGGAGGTTGTGTGGAAGGAAGAGGGATAGGGCGTCTAGATGGGTATATGACGAGGAAGGGTTTGGAGGGATATGGGCCAGGTGCTGGCAGGTGGGACTAGATTGGGTTGGGATATCTGGTCAGCATGGAGGGGTTGGACCGAAGGGTCGGTTTCCATGCTGTACATCTCTACGACTATGACTAAAACCTTTACTGTTCAAATAACATGCACAGTTTTATTTTACACTTCTCTCTCCACTCCCTATCTCTCTCTCTCTTTGTAGCTCTCCCTAACTCAACCCTCTCCGTGTCCTCCTCTTGCTTGTTCTCCCCTTATATTTCTCTATCTGTCCCTTGATTTTTCCCGCCCTCTCGATATCACTCTGTCTATCTCTATTAATGGATGACCCCAAGAGGAGAGCTGGGAAACTCTTGCTTGCTATCAGCTTCACACATTTAACACCAACCACACTTTCCATGGACAATCCGAAAGATGCTGAGAAGATTTGGAAAGTTCTCAAAGACACACTCAAGGTAAGGATTAACTTCAGGAACAACAGAATCCCACCCAAGGATCTATTGACCAGTTTATCAGATTATGTCACAGCAAAGAGCATGGTTGTGACTCTTCCAAAGAGGAACTCTCAGAGAAGCTCATCAAATTAGTCATGCTGTTTACACCAATTTTACTCTGTAGGCATGTAAATATGGCACATCATTGACTCATTAGTTGTAGATGGATATGACTGATCCTTCCAATGCAGTCAACAGCTGTGAGGGTCAGCAATGTAACCACGGCATCTCGAACAGATGTGGTTTACCTCACCCACCCCAAAAGCAATCCAACTTCTCCTGACATCAGTGATGGATGTGCCACCAAAGGACATTGAGCAGGCGTGAGAAGGAAAACCTAAGTTCAGATATTAAGCCTGAACGGCCTCACGTTGCTGCCTGCCCCACCGGGATCCTCCTGCATTCATGGTGTTTGGTGCAAAGCCACAACACAGCAAGAGAATGCTAAGGAGGTGTATCAGTACAAAGGCGTCCCTGAGACTCAGAGTCAACCAAATGACAGGCAAATTTCACAAGGTGGCCAATCTCTCTACATTAACCTCAGACACCCTGTTGATGGAATAAGCCAATCAGAAACTTTTACAAATATTCAAATCAAATGTCCTGAAAAGGTGGGATGATACCTGCTGAAAGCTACAATCCATACAAGAGCTAGTGCTAGTGCCAACATATTGCCAGTTTGCATTCTGATATTCTCCAGCTCAACCAACAAGAGACCATGGCACAGTGTATAACAGATCACACTGCAGAGGTAATCCACCAGCTCATCCTGACTTCCCAACATCTTTGATCCAGTAGGTAGCAGTGGCCCAACAGTGACTCTGCAGATGTCTCAGTAAGGTCACAATTCAGGAGGTTCAGACAAACAGACTGGGTATGACTCAATGAGTCAGTTAATGCTGAAGGCGTTCTCAAGTTTGATCGGAGCCAGTGTGAGCTGTTATAATTGGCAACTACCAAAGGACAGTAATGACAAGTTTCACAAAAGATCATGATCCAGGGATGGTCTTACAGTATTAAGAAAGTACATGAGAACATTCATGCATTCTGGTTTTACAGAGAATTTGGAAAATCACGACATGTCATTTTCAAGGGAAAACAAGTCCCAACCATGACAGCAAGGTATCAGGCCCATGTTACACCTGGGTTTTGAATCCACAAGTTAACCACATGAAACTCTGGTCAGGAATGAATCAGGTTATTCACAACTGAGGCACAGCAAATGTGCCGAATGTAGCAGCTGAAGGAGCCTTTACAACTACATGCTTTTCCATTCGTTCCTTTCACTCCTGGGTTGCAGGGAGCAGGAGACCCACTCACATTACACAGGAAGATTATATTTCCATGATGGGTCACTTCCACAAATATCCCCTTTATTTCCTGACTTAACAACCATCACTGACACAATGACTGTGACTTGCAATGTAGTCAGCGCCCTGACATGGATCATGTCTGACGACGGACTACCATGCAATGGGAAACCACACAGAGAGTCGAGAGTGTGGTGCTGGAAAAGCACAGCAAGTCAGGCAGCATCTGAGGAGCAGGAGAAACGATGTTTCAGGCAAGAGCTCTTCATCAGGAATGAGGCCATATAAACCATATTGAGACACATGTGCCAAGTAGGAAGTGACTCCCTACCATGTTGTCATCTCATAGTCCTCACTCCAGTGGTCTGCAGAATGAATATTACACATTATCAGGTCAATGGTCATTAAGTATTGGCAAACTAAGCTGCTTTTCCATGCACTGGCAATGGAAAAGGGATTACCATCCCAGCACAGTTTATACACAGTGAAAACGACCTTTTCCTGTAACCAGTGATGACCTTTGTTTCAAATGACTTTATTGGTGCGAAATTCTTTGGGATATCCTAAGATTAAGAAATGCACTAGAGAAATTCAATCCTTATTTTACCCAAAACAAAAAATAAGATCCTCTTTTCCAGAATAAATGATGACCTGCTTCTGCTCCTGGGCTTCAAGCAATGGTAAGTATTTAGCTATTGAAATGCTGACAAAGTGTACCATTGTTCCCGATGCATTGCTGAGTTTTGCAAAGCATTGCCAATGATCTTGTGGGCACCATTGCCTTTTCAATGTGGCACAGCTGAAACTGTGAAATAACTGAGGAACACAACATCTGCACAAACCCTTGAGTTGGAACTCCTTCTGCTCCTGTTGGGAGCAATCTTTCTTACTGCCAACTCTGATAATCCCTGACGCTTGGCATTACACAATGATGTTTGCGAATTGTGAGGAATGAAGTCACATCCCAAGTCTTGGGAAGTGTTATCATTAATGAAAGCATTGACAAAGGAAACCGAATTCAAGCAGAGCAGTCTAAGCCTGGGGAAATCTTAAAGAGTTCCAGTTCATGTTCGTGATGTCTCAGAAAACATTCATTATCTTCAATGTAAGCAATGAAGAGAATTGACAAGCCATCTGAGTCTCAGTGTACTCACCAGTCAAAGGGAATTTCATGTTTGCTTTGCCTTTGTGCTAAAAGTACAGGCAATCACATGGAACTGAAACTCCAAGAGGATGGAAGAGAATAATCAAATAGGTTTTTATCCTGCAACCTTGTAACTCTCAAGTCATTATTTTACATTGTTATTTATTGATTTGAGCCTGTGTATAATTTCATAGCTGCCACACATAAAGGAAATACATGAAGGCAAGGGCATTCTCACTTCAAGCTTAATTGTTTGTGCAGCAACTTAATAAAATATGACTGCTCCACGGAAACACCAATAGATTCGATAGACTGGCTGCTATAAAAATGGTCATAGCTGATGGACAGAGTGTTCACCTGTCAACCAGTTAATCACCCAGTAAATCCTCCAATCCACATTGCTCAACCAGAGAACATCAATGAAACAGAAGGCTGTAACAGCAGAATTCTCCCACTTGCTTCACTCTCCCATGCGTTTATTCGAATCTGACTAGCTATCTGCCTGTCCCATTGCTCTCTACATTGACACATTGCTGTGGATCACTGCTTACCCCTATATAATGTGAACAGTACTGGACCACATTCCACATTTAAAAATCACACAACACACCAGGTTAGAGTCTAACAGGTTTAATTGGAAGCACTAGCTTTTGGACAATCACCTGATGAAGGAGCAGTGCTCCGAAAGCTAGTGCTTCCAATTAAACCTGTTGGACTATAACCCGGTGGTGTGTGATTTTTAACTTTGTACACCCCAGTCCAACACCGGCATCTCCGAAACATTCCACATTCCACTCTTCTGTCAAAGCCATGCCTCACGGTTGCTCACTCCCCACGATGATGGAGAATCCACACAATCAAATAGACATCATTCTGCTGCTAAGGTGCACTTTGTGTGTGTGTGTGTGTGTGTGTGAATTAACAATAACGCCCAGTAGCTGGGTCATTTCATGCTCAGTAAGCTCTTGTTCTATACACAGTGATGATATTGATGGGAGCAGGCAAACATCAGAGGAAGTCTTGTCTTTGTAGTGGTTGCAGTGAGCACTCATTGGAAGGCACAGGTAGGGTTTGGCGAGATATGAGCCAAGTGCTGGCAAATGGGACTAGGCCAGATTGGAATGTCTGGTTGGTGTAAACAAGTTGGACCGAAGGGTCTGTTTCTGTGCTGTATGACTCTATAACTGCTGGTTTGGAAAGGCTATATAAGAGGACTCCTTATGATGACTGGACCTTTCGTCAGCAGTTTCACGTCAAACTAGTGTTTCCTTTCCTGGTTCTATCAGCTGCCTCTTGCTCCCACACCCACCAGTCAAGGTCAGCTGAAGCAAGCTGTCTTCACTGTTGGGTCTTGGAAGAGTTTACAAGGTTCCTCACAATCTCACTCATTCACCAGGGGTACAATTCACAGATATTGGTACACATCCTGGCCAGTATAATCGGCATTGAAACAGATTTGATCTATTCCTTGGCATGGGAGCTGAGTTGAGGGCAAGCACACAATGTACCTAAATTTTAATAGAGACACAGAGTGAGGGCTCACTTTAAGAGTTGGCCTAAATAGCTGTTAGCCTTGGACAGCCTTTGTCAACAACCCCATTTCTTTGAGATGATGCTAACAAGATAACAAAACGGTTCGATTGCACTGAAGTTAGTGCTGTCAGTGCTGATCTGCATTGTAATTTTCTCAGGGCTCTTGCTGATAAAGTAGTTCTATTTTCTTTAAGCAATAGTAAGTCCAAAAGCATTGTCTATGTTCGGGAACAGCTTAAAACCAGCTGTGTTGTGCTTGACAGGGGGGGTCAACAAAGCTCAGTGTCCTGTGTTTATGGGACTTTTGTGTAACTGCAGGTCAAAGAAATGGTTGTCTGTTTGGAACAGGACCATGTGCGCCTTTGTCGAGTCTCCCTCGGTCTTTTGAGGCCCTGTGTGAATGAAAGCTGGTTATAGCCAGGCTCTGACTGGACATAATAAACTATCCAATACTCATCACTCGCTGCACTGTTACTAGCCTTCATCCCAGCTCAGCCCCAGCTCCACCTCTAGACCTAGCTCCATCTCCAGACCAAGCACCACCTCCAGACCCAGCTCCACCGCCAGACCCAATTTCACCACCAGACCCAGCTGTACCTCTGGACCCAACTCCACCTCCAGACCCAGCTCCACCTCCAGACCCAGCTCCACCTCCGGACCCAGTTCCACCTGTGGACCCAGCTCCACCGCCAGACCCAGCTCCACCTCCAGACCCAGCTCCATCTCCAGACCCAGCTCCACCTCCAGACCCAACTCCACCGCCAGACCCAGCTCCACCTCCGGGCCCAGCTCCACCTGTGGGCCCAGCTCCACCTCCAGACCCAGTTCCACCTGTGGACCCAGCTCCACCTCCAGACCCAGCTCCAGCTCCAGACCCAGCTCCACCTCCAGACCCAGCTCCACCGCCAGACCCAGCTCCACCTCCGGACCCAGTTCCACCTGTGGACCCAGCTCCACCGCCAGACCCAGCTCCACCTCCAGACCCAGCTCCACCTCCAGACCCAGTTCCACCTCCAGACCCAGCTCCACCTCCAGACCCAGCTCCACCGCCAGACCCAGTTCCACCGCCAGACCCAGCTCCACCTCCAGACCCAGCTCCACCTCCAGACCCAGCTCCACCTCCAGACCCAGTTCCACCTGTGGACCCAGCTCTACCACCAGACCCAGCTCCACATCCAGACCCATGGGTTTCCAATCTTCAGGAAAATCTCTCCAGGTCATCTTTCTCCAGGAGAATGGTCACTTGTCACCCTCGATTTGATTTGATTTATTGTAGTCATGTGTACCGAAGTACAGTGTAAAGTTTTGTTTTATGAATAGTCCAGGCAGATCATAGCAAACAAAGACATACAGGTCACAGGGTGCTTAGACAGAGTGAGGCACACGGGGTTACAGCTGCACAGGACGTGTGTGTAGCAAGATCAAGGTTATTTGAAGTTGGAGAGGTCCATTCAGCTGTCTGATAACAGCAGAGAACCTGTTCCTGCATGTGTTCAAGGGTCTGTATCTCCTTCCTGATGGAAGACTATTGCCACCTCCACCCCACACTCCCACAACTCCAACCCCCACACACCTCCACCCCACACCCCCACAACCCCAACCCCCCCCTCCAACAGCCACACAACCCACATCCCAAACCTCACACCCCAACCCCCACACACCTCCACCCCACACCCCCACAACCCCAACCCCCACACACCTCCACCCCACACCCCCACAACCCCAACCCCCCCTCCAACAGCCACACAACCCACACCCCAAACCTCACACCCCAACACACACACACACACCCCACCCCAAACCCCCCACCCAACACCCACACAACCCACACCCCAACACCAACACCCCCCACCCCAAACCACCCACCCCAACCCCCACACCCCCCCACAACCCCAACCCCCCACTCCAACAGCCACACAACCCACACCCCAACACTCACACACCCCCACCCCAAACACCCCACCCCAACCCCCACACACCCCCATCCCAACCCCCCCACTCCAACACTCACACAACCCACACCCCAAACCTCTCACCCCAACACCCACACAACCCACACCCCAAACCTCATACCCCAACACACACACACCCCACCCCAAACCCCCCACCCAACACCCACACAACCCACACCCCAACACCAACGCCCCCCACCCCAAACCACCCACCCCAACCCCCACACACCCCCACCCCAAACCACCCACCCCAACCCCCACACACCCCCACCCCAAACCACCCACCCCAACCCCCACACACCCCCACCCCAACACCAACACCCCCCACCCCAAACCACCCACCCCAACCCCCACACCCCCCACCCCAACCCCCACACCCCCACCCCAACCCCACTACACCCACCACCCCAACCCCCACTACACCCCCACCCTAACCCCCACTACATCCCCACCCCAAACCCCCACACACCCCCACCCCAACATTCACACCCCCACACACCCAACCCCCTCACCCCCTACCCAAATCCCTCCCCAGACCTCCCCACACCCCCAACCCAACACCCACACCCCACCCAAAATCCCACACCCAACACACCACACACCTCCACCCCAACCCCCACAAACCCCCGGCCCAACCCCCACAACCACCCACCCCACCCTCCATAACCCCCACCCCAAACCCCACAACCCAACACTCTACACCCCCCACCCTGACCCTCACTACACCCACCACCCCAACAAACCCCCACCCCAACACCCACATCCCCACACACCTCAACCCCTCACCCCTACCCCAACCGCCCCCCCCCCAATCACCCACACAACCTCCACACCAACCCCCACACCCCCCCCAAACCCCCACATCCCCGGCCCAACACCCCACTCCTCCCACCCCAACCCCCACACCCCCCACCTGAACCCCACCCACACACACACCCACCCCAACCCTCACACACCCCCACCCAAACCCGACAACCCAACACCCCACACACCCTACCCAACCCCCACACACCCCATCCCAAACCCCACACCCCAACCCCCCACATCCCCCCACCCCAATCCCCACATACACCCCACCCAAACCCCACACAGCCCCACCCCAACCCCTCACACCCCCCACCACAATCCCCACACCCTCCACCTGAACCCCCCACACACACCCCACCCCAAACCCCACACACCCCCACCCCCACCCCAACCCCTCACACCCCCCCCACCCCAACCCCCACACACCCCAACTCCCTGAACCCCCACCCCAACCCCTCCACACCCCTCACCCAACCATCACTTAACCCCCCACCCCAAACCCGACTACACCCAAGCCCAACCCCCACTACCAACCCCACACCAACCCCCAGATTCACCCCATCCCCTATACCCCAATCCTGTTCCACCCCCATAACCCATTCCCATTTCATGCCCACCTCTTCCCTCCCACATTCCAGTCACATTCCTGACGTTCGAAGACTTTAGGAAGATGAAAATGAGTGAGCCGGTGGATCACACATCAGGAAACTGACTCATTCTCTTTAGCTCCTGCCTTACACATAACCTCATGACCTTTATGTTCCGATAAGGAGTTCCTTCACGTCGATGTGCACCGTGTCTGTGCTGAGTGCTTTTTGTGGGCACTCCCGAATTCCTGATTACTGCTGAAGATGTGTGATTTCTCACAGACCTCTCGAATCAAATTCCAACCTGTTTGGAGCATAAAGTTGTGAAGTTT
Source organism: Chiloscyllium punctatum (assembly GCF_047496795.1). NCBI lineage: Eukaryota > Metazoa > Chordata > Chondrichthyes > Orectolobiformes > Hemiscylliidae > Chiloscyllium > Chiloscyllium punctatum. The sequence goes on along the minus strand of NC_092767.1, from coordinate 79,543,206 downwards.
TGAGCATGCCCCATTTTCCGTGAGTTCCTGCAGGTGGATTTGCAAACATTAATCCGAACATTTTGATCTCAGTGAGTGCAATGTGCTCCTGCTTGATTGGAATGGTCTCAGCTTCATCTTTACATATTAAACACTTCTGCTGGCTGTCTCATTTGTTTTAAATGATATTGTCGTGTAATTGTCAAACCTGAGGCTTTTAAATTTGTTTTCCACCTCAGTGTTCTTGAAATTTATTTATCTCCTTTCCCAGCTTTCCATTTTATCATCTTTATATTCAGAAGGTGTACAGGGTTATGTTTCTCTCTTCTTGTCCCCAGTCCTCACTAAGTCTCCGCTAACAAACGCAATTTCCAAGAGAATTTCCAAAGTTAATTTTGAAATTGCCGCAAGTATGGTAATAAGCTGAGAGAGTGAGTAGAGATGGGCACAGGGTGATGGGGTGAAGCTGGTGATGGGGTGGGTAGATCTGGCAGAGCAGAGGTTGCAAATTCAGTAACAGGCTCATCCCAGATTTTATACTGTAATGAAAAACCAAAAGAACTGTGGATGCTGTAAATCAGAAACAAAAACAGAAAATGCTGGAAAAGCTCAGCAGGTCTTGGCAGCATCTGTGGAGAGAAATCAGAGTTAACGTTTCAGGTCCAGTGACCCTTCCTTAGAATACACCCATTCTGAAGAAAGATTAAGTCTGGTCTCGCTTCACAGATTCTGCCAAACCTGCTGAACTATATCGTAATGTCGAGATGAAGATATTTCAGCACACTGTAATCAGCTGGAGCAGTGGCTGGAATTTTACCAGAGTCTGAGAGGCAGGGGGCTATGATGAGATTTCTCATGGAATCACACCAGATCTCCATCGAGGATGATCTCAAAGTCTGGAGCAGCTTGTTTTCACTTTTCACAAGTGACATGGGGAGTTCCTCCTGGGCTCGCACTGAAACGGAGATTATCACTCGGTCAACACTTTGTTGATGGCCAAACTCATCTCATTAATATGCAGCTTGACTTTAAGAAATCACAGCATGGCAACCAGAACAGGTATCTGAAGGCTTGGGATCATCATCAGCTCCAAAAGATCACCAGGCACCGAGATCACTGGGCACTCCATGGGCACCAACCACACACACCCCACATCCATAGACATTTGTACCTGACATGTGCCATCCTCTGAGAACCCTCGTGGTATATCCCTGATCCACTTCGAGGATGTTTTAGCCCTTTGTTGCTACCCCTCGGGCACCCCCGGGAACTCTCACAGTAACATTGCAGCACGGGCACGGTCCTCCAAGCAACCCTTTTTGCCCAGTGTCAATCTCCTGGTTTGTCACCCTCAGCCTGTCCACCACTCCTACCCAAAGAACCAACCAATGTCCTCTCGAAGGCTTCAACTGAACTGGCCTCCCCCAGGTTTCCAGGCAGAGGCCCTCGTCACTCACTGCATGAAAAACTCTTTCCTTATCTCCCAGTTGCTGAATTGACCAAACACTTTGATTCTATACCCTCCCATTCTTGTTCCTTTACCAGAGGGAACAATTTCACCCGGTTCTACCCCTTCCTCCTCTCACCTTTCATTTCTTGCTCACCACCTTTATTTTTTTAAAAAAGGTTTTAATGTTCTTTGGACCCGAGTCATTCACAAAGCTTTCACATAAACCTGTAAAATTCAGGAGGTTCCTCAGTCCTAATCTTATTTGTAGGAACTAAATATGCAAAATTAAGACTGATGGTCCATTCCTGAGGTACTTGTGCACTCAGAACAGGACCGTATCCAAGACCTGTCACATAGAGTTTATGTTAACATTAATAATGAATTCCCCACTATCCCCTTCTGCAGTCTATAACTATTCACAGTCCTCATCCATGTGACAGGGTCCTTTATGAAGTGGGTCTGAGCCAGATGACCGAGCCTTGTGACTGGCGAAGGGTGCCTTCGGACGCTGGTCAAAGGGTCATAGCTGTAAGAAAGTGGCGTGCTAGACTGAAGGTAAACATCTGGGACTGTATAGTCATCGAGTCATACAGGACAGAAACAAGCCCAACCAGTCCATGCTGACCAGAATCCCAAACTAAACTAGTCCCACCAGTCTGCTCCTGGCCCACGAAACTCTTAAACTTTTCTTAGTCATTAACTTATTCAAATGTCTTTTAAACTTTGTCACTGAACCCATATCCATCTGGAAGTTCATTCCACGCACGAACCACTCACAATGTAAAAAGATTACCCCTCATGTCTTTTTTAACCTGTATCCTCTCACCCTAAATATATGCCCCTTAGTCCCCCACCCTAAGGGGAAGACACCTGCCACTCACCTTATCAATACCCCTCAGGATTTTATAAACCTTCATAAGGTCACCCCTCCACCTCCTACACTCCAGTGAAAACGCTCCAGCTTATCCAGCCACTCCTTACAACTCAAACCCTCCATTTCTCCAATTCCTCCACCCTCCATGACATGGCTTAGAAAGGGTGGATGCTGGGAACTTCTCTCCATCAGGTGGGGTGACTAGGACCTGTGGGCACAGCCTTAGAATTAGAGGGGGTCAATTTAGAATGGAAATAAGGAGACATTTCTTCAGCCAGGGAGTGGTGGGCCTGTGGAATTCATTGCCGCAGAGTGCAGTGGAGACCGGGACATTAAATGTCTTCAAGGCAGAGATTGATAAATCCTTGATCTCGCAAGGAATTAAGAGATATGGGGAGAGTGCGGGTAAGTGGTGTTGAAATGCCCATCAACCATGATTGAATGGCAGAGTGAACTTGATGGGCCGAATGGCCTTACTTCCACTCCAAGGTCTAATGGTCGTATGGTCCATTTCCAGCAACATCCTGGTAAATCTCTTCTGAACCCTCTCCAGTTCAATAACATCCTTCCTACAATAGAGCCACTAGAACTGGACACAGGAAAGTATTCCAGCAGAGGCCTCACCAATGTCCTGTACAACCTCAACATAACGTCCCAACTTCTACAGTCAACGCAATGAAGGCAAGAATGTTAAACACCTTCGTAACCTGTGTTACAAATTTCAAAGAATTATGCAGCTGAACTCCTAGGTCTCTCTGTTCTATAATACTATCCAATGCTCTACATGAAATTGGTAATAGCCAGATAATCACAGGAACTTGTAAAGGAGAATAAGCAGTAATTATCTGTTGCAGCTACAGTGAGGACAAAACCAGCAGTACTGAAATTCTCAACATTGGGTATCAATCCCTCTCAGGTTCAGAATGTGAGTAAATGATCAAACACAAACATACCCTATCTCAGACTTCTCTCATCTGGACTTAAAATCTATGCTGCCAGCACTGTGTGAAGGGAAATGCCCTCAATTTACCTGCATTTTATTGATGCCATATTTCGCTGAGTATGTCAATAATGACAGCAGGTACAAAAAGTCAACATCAAAGCCTACGTATCAGCTCCACTTCTCTCCACAGATGTTGCCAGACTTGTTGAGTTTCTCCAGCACTCCCCTGTTCACCTTTTAGTTCAGTTGACTAGAAGGCTGGTTTGCAATGCGACTCAACAGTTTCAGTTCAATTCCCACACTGGCTGAAGTTATCGTGAACTTCTCAAACTGTCCCCTCGCCTGAGACTTGGTGGCCCTCAGGTCAAACCACCACCAGTCGCCTCTCTTCAAGAAGGGAGAACAGCCCTATGGCCTGGTAAGGCAATGGGGATTCTACTTTCCAATACTGCTAGGGATGACAAATTTCAGCAACAACAATACCTGCATTCCTATAGCATCTTTCACAAAGTGAACTGTCCCAAGGTGTCCAAATACAGCAATCTTCTCAGTATGTCTGATATTTATCCACACAAGGAGGGGGTGGTTAGTCAAAGAGGCAGATTCAATAGAGCATTCTGAAATAAGAGGGAAAAGGTAAGGGCTAAAGAGGGGAAATTCCAGAGTTTGGACTCTATGCAGCAGAAAGCAAAGCAGCCAGTGACAAAGTGAATTAGTTGGGGCATGGACCAGAGGGTAGAATTGGAAAAGAGTACGGGGGAAGGTAGAGTGTTGTAGAGACAGTAACAGAGGAAGTGAGGAAGGGGGTTAGTCCCTGGAGATGAAATGGGAAAGTAAATTTCAACAATTTCACAAGCACTGACATTAACTTGCTCCCTTCTCGGTTTCCCTCTTGAACTTTTCTAATCTGAATCGGATTAACCTTGATGTGGCGATGCAGTGAGAATGAAGGAAGCTGCCATTTCCAGATGGTTAGGATATTATCAGTAAGCAATGCGAAAGAACAGGAAGTCGGAGCAGAGTTACATATTTTCAAACAAAGAATGTTATCATCCCTTAGCACTGTACAGACTCTCTGAAAGGAATGCACAGAAGTAGGTTCAGAAAATTCTTGAGCTTCGATGGTGAATAATTGAGGGTTGTCATAGCAACGATATGCTGACTGCAAAACAGTGGAAGCATCAGTACTGCCGTCCATTCAATGTACCATCACCTTCACAACATGATGATCCCGTTAGCAATATCCTTATGAAGAAGAGAAGAGTGTGTGTTTGTGTGTGTGTGTGTGTCTGCGTGTCTCAAAGAGTGTGGTGCTGGAAAAGCACAAGCGGTCAGGCAGCATCTGAGGAGCAGGAAAATCGACATTTTGGGCATAAGCCCTTCATCAGGAAACCGTTTCTGGAGGCTTTGGATTTGTTGTAGGTACAGATTGTCCTGGTCAGGTCCAAATTGTGACGGTCTAAATGTAGTCCAGAGTCTCTGTGGGATCAGTCAGTTCCGTAAGGCAGGCTCTGAGGAAGGAAACTTTGGCTGTAGTAGCAAGTCTGCTTCAGGACTTGGCTGAAGAGCTTCAGGCCTGAGGGAATGATCTTGGGGGGGTGCAGTGAGAGACAGAGAAACTCACTGAGATTCGTGTAGAGAAAGGAGAACTTCATCAAGGTAGGCATCCTTGGAAGAGGCTTCACATTAGGGTTATAAGCAACTGGGGGAAAGTGAGGACAGCAGCTGCTGGAGATATGTATGTGTGTGCGTGTGCGTGCGTGAGAGTGTGTGTGTGTCTGTGTGGGTGAGAGAGTGTGTGTGCATCTGTGTGTATGTGTGTGTTAGAGTGTGTGTGTGTGTGTCCATCTGTGTGTATGTGTGTGTGAGAGTGTGTGTGTGTGCATCTGTGTGTGTGTGCGTGTGAGAGTGTGTGTGTGTGTGCATCTGTGTGTATGTGTGTGTGAGAGTGTATGTGTGTGTGTGTGTGCATCTGTGTGTGTGTGAGAGTGCATGTGTGTGAGAGTGTGTGCGTCTGTGTGTGTGCGTCTGTGTATGTGTGCATATGTGTGTGTGTGAGAGTGTGTGTGTGCCTGTGTGTGTGTGTGAGTATGTGTGCATCAGTGTGTGTGTCTGCGTGTGTGAGTGTGTGTGTGTGCGCGTCTGTGTGTGAGTGTGTGTGTGTGCATCTGTGTGTGTGTGAGAGAGTGTATGTGTGCGTCTGTGTGTGTGTGTGAGAGTGTGTGTTGGCGTCTGTGCGTGTGAGAGTGTGTGTGTGAGAGTGTGTGTGCGTCTGTGTGTGTGTCTGTGTGTGTGAGAGTGTATGTGCGTCTGTGTGTGTGAGAGTGTGTGTGTGAGTGTGTGTGTGAGAGTGTGTGTGTGCATGTGTGTGTATGAGAGTGTGTGTGCATCTGTGTGTATGAGAGTGTGTATGTGCATGTGTGTGTGTGAGAGTGTGTGTGTGAGAGTGTGTGTGCGTGCATCTGTGTGTGTGAGAGTGATTGTGTGCATGTGTGTATGTGAGTGTATGTGAGAGTGTGTGTGTGCGTCTGTGTGTGTGAGATTGTGTGTGTGTGCTTCTGTGTGTGTGAGCATGTATGCGTGTATGTGTGTGTGTGAGAGTACATGTGAGAGTGTGTGTGTGCGTCTGTGTGTGTAAGAGTGTGTGTGTGCATGTGTGTGTATGAGAGTGTGTGTGCATCTGTGTGTGTGAGAGTGTGTATGTGCATGTGTGTGTGTGAGAGTGTGTGTGTGAGAGTGTGTGTGCGTGCATCTGTGTGTGTGAGACTGATTGTGTGCATGTGTGTATGTGAGTGTATGTGAGAGTGTGTGTGTGCGTCTGTGTGTGTGAGATTGTGTGTGTGCTTCTGTGTGTGTGAGCATGTATGCGTGTATGTGTGTGTGTGAGAGTACATGTGAGAGTGTGTGTGTGCGTCTGTGTGTGTAAGAGTGTGTGTGTGTGCGTCTGTGTGTGTAAGAGTGTGTGTGTGCATGTGCATGTGCGTGTGAGTGTGTGTGCGTCTGTAAGTGTGAGTGTGTGTAAGAGTGTGTGTGAGAGTGTGCGTGAGAGTGTGCGTGAGAGTGTGCGTGAGAGTGTGTGCATTTGTGTGTGTGAGAGTGTGCGTGAGAGTGTGTGTATGCTTGTGTGTGTGTGAGAGTGTGTGTGTGTGTCTGTGTGTGTAAGAGTGTGTGTGTGCGTCTGTGTGTGTGTGCATATGTGTGTGAGAGAGTGTGTGTGTGCATGTGCATGTGTGTGTGCATATGTGTGTGAGAGAGTGTGTGTGTGCATGTGTGTGTGAGTGTGTGTGCATCTGTAAGTGTAAGTGTGTGTGAGAGTGTGTGTATGCTTGTGTGTGTGTGAGAGTGTGTGTATGTGTGCATCTGTGTGTGTGAGTGTGTGTGCGAGAGTGTGTGTGCATCTGTGTGTGCGTCTGTGTGTGAGAGTTTATGTGTGTGAGAGTGTGTGTGCGTGAGTGTGTGTGAGAGTGTGTGTGTGTCTGTGTGTGTGCGTCTGTGTGTGAGAGTGTGTGCAAGAGTGTGTGTGCACGTGTGTATGTGAGAGTATGTGTGTGTGCGTCTGTGCGTGTGTGTGCGTGCATGTGTGTGAGAGTGTGTGTGTGAGAGAGTGTGTGTGTGTGCGTGTGCGTGCGTATGTGTGTGTGAGAGTGTGTGTATGTGTGCGTCTGTGTATGTGAGAGAGTGTGTATGCATCTGTGTGTGTGTGCATCTGTGTGTGTGCGTCTGTGTGTGTGAGAGTGTGTGCATGTCTGTGTGTGTCTGAGTGTGTGTGTGTCTGTGTGTGTGAGAGTGTGTGTGACTGTGTCTGTGAGTGAGTGTGTGTGTGAGAGTGTGTGA